>NC_053164.1:167758479-167938980 GCF_016835505.1 Polypterus senegalus | reverse complement strand
GTGGTTCTCCAGGAGTTGAACGGCAGGGGTCGTCTTTCAAATAAATCACAAGTTTCCATGTTGTCTGCTCTCTTTTATTGGTAAAAATATGAGATTTGCATAGATATATGTGGCAATGAGTGGCACATCATAGCTAAGAGAACCTGCTTTTATCAAAGATCCCACATACAGTCAAAAGCTCATTATCACTGCATATCTGAGGTTCACAGCATTCCAATAATAGTTTTCTGAGAAGTTTTTCAATTTCAACTTAAGAGTTCCAGCAGCATTTCTTACAGTTCCAGTGAGTACCGTTAGGCTATACTTATTACTGCCAGAACCTCAAATAAGGACCCCCATCTTTTGATCAAATATCACTGTATAACACCACTCGTCTCGCCGAGTTGTAAGCATATTAGGGCCGAGATATTCAAGCGCTACGGCGTGACCTCGGGCCAGCAGGTGAGGGAATGGCAACATTGCAAATTTGGCAAGCTAGGGCGCTAGCTATAGCCAGACATCAACCAAGCGCGTCAGGTGGTGGAGCAGGCGACCTGTGAGGGGCTCGTGAATGCAATGCCAGACTACCTCGCCCAGCAGGTTCGCCGTTATCCTTACAAGTACATGATACGGCCTTCTGGTCTTGGAGTTGCTACCCCTGAGCCCACCCATCGCGCTGTGGAAGCTCCAGTAAGGCCTAAAGAAAAGGTGCTCCGTTGCGCTGTTTCAAGTGTTTCAACGCCAAGCCGATAGACTGCACCTGGGTCAAAGGAGAAAGGTACAGTATTGTGCTCTGACAAATACCCTTGGCTGTTCCAAACAAGGGAGTGGTGTTGGTAAATGGGCACTCGGTCAGGGCATTATTTGACTCCAGGAGCAACATCACCATTGTTGCCCGCCATTATATTCTATCACAACAGTGGTTAGCTCAAAAAACAAGTATGACATGTGTACATGGGGAGACCAGGCTATATAGGTATGCGGAGTGCTTCATACCTTGGAAGGGTGACCCAAAACAACTGCTCGTCGCTGTACTACGTGAGCCCCCCTTCCTGGTTATACTGAGACAAGACTGGTCAGAATACAACAGTGATAGGGTTGCCACCACTCCCAGAAAGAGGTTAGGCCCGATTATGGACAGACAAGAAACTGTCCCAGCTACTCCCACACCGTGCTCTTCAGTGACTGTTGATGATGTGGATGGCCGGGAGGAGGATACTACAGCAACGGACCTCAATCCAGAAGTGCAAATGGATGAGGTTCCAAGCAGGATGACCTCTAACCCAGTCCCACCACCAGATCACCAGACTTTCAATTTTGGTCTACATCAGCTTCATTTAAATGAGAACAGTGGAATGATGATTCCCTGAAATTCACCAAAAATGCCATCGTTTCTGTCTAAAGGGCCATTGCCGGAAGATTCTCCTCCACCAGGACCCTACTTTGTCTTTCAAAATGATTTGTTGTATCGAGTAGCGGAACACGAAGGCGAGGTTAGGAAGTTGTTGTTGGTCCCGCGGACGTACTGGCAGTAGTTCTGCGAGCTAGCTCATGCCTACCTCATAGGCGTCCATCTCGGGGCCAAGAAAACATCAGAGAGAGTGAAACTCTGATTTTATTGGCCTGGAGTCAATGAGGAGGTCAGACGTTTTGTCGGTTCTGCCCGGAGTGTCAACTATGTCAGATCCTAAGGAGGGACAAAGCTCCTCTAGTTCCAATTCACCTCATTCATGTGTCCTTTGAAAGGATCGGTATCGATCTTGTAGGACCCTTGGAGCCTTCGACACAAGGCCATAAATACATATTGGTTATGGTCAATTACACAACTCAATACCTGGTGGCGGTCCCCATGCTAACAGCTAATAGTAAAAATATCGCACAGGATCTAGTAGATCTTTTGTCCCCCCTGAGTGGACATACACAAAGAAGTGCTTTCGGACCAGGGTACACCCTTTACTTCAGATACATTCAAGGAAGTTGCTAAGTTACTCTGTATTAAGAAGACGTCTGTTTATCACCCACAGACAGACGGTAAACCTTTAAACAGATGCTCCACAAAGAAGTCAGCACGGATGGTTGGAACTGGGACCAGCCCTTGCCCCTTGTACTGTACATCAGGATGTGCCCCCAAGCCTCCACTGGGTTTTACCCTTTTGAACTCTGACATGGACGCTAGCCCTGGGGTATTTTGGATGTTCTAAAAGAAGGTTGGGAAGGGGAGGCACTTACTTCTACTAATATTTTGGAATATATCGCACAGTCATGCGATAGATTGGCGAAAATCCGACCTCTGCTAAAAGAGTACATGTCAAAAGCTCAAGCAGCGCAGGTGCAGAATTTTAATAGGAACACCTCTCTGCAGGAGTTCTAGCCGGGAGACCGGGTGATGGTGCTTGTGCCCACTTCCCACTCTAGTGTTGGCTCATTGGCAGGGCCCGGACGAGGTTAAAGAGAGAGAAGGGTTCATCGATTATTTGGTAAAACAACCGAACCTTTAACCGAGCGAGAGGGTATATCACATCAACTTACTGAAACCGTGAAGGGACAGGGAAGACCACCCACTCACCTGCCCAGCCCTCTCCCTTTTCTCGGAAAAATCATCCCTTAACCTTGGCCCCAATTTGACTCCCCACCAGCGACAGGAGCTGGAAACTGTAATCCAGTCTGTTCCGGAAGTGGTTAGCAAAGCACACGGCTGCACCTAGCTGATTCAGCACGACATCATGACGGACCCTGGGGTCGTAGTCAGGGAACGGGCCCTATCACCTCCCGGAGGCAAAACATGCAGAGGTAGAGATAGAGGTGCAACACATGTTAGACATGGATATCATCGAGGAAAGTCACAACCCATGGTGGTCTGCTCATGGAGATTTGTAATGACATTCGGCGTCTGAATCAAGTCTCCAAATTCAATGCGTACCCCATGCCTCATGTGGATGAACTCCTTGAGCGGTTGGGGATGGCACGTTTTTTGACTACTCTTGACATGACTAAGGAATACTGGCAAATTCCCTTAACTGCATCCGCAAGAGAGATAATCGGCTTTTAGCACCCCAAGCGGGCACTGGCAGTACAAGGTTCTCCCATTCTGACTGCTCGAGGCGTCAGCAACCTTCCAGCATCTGGTAGACAGAGTGCTGAAGCCACACCAGTCCTATTGTGCCGCCTACCCTGATGACATAGTCATCTTTTCTAGCACCTGTGAGGAGCATGTACTGAATGTTTACGCCATCCTCCTGACGCTAGCGAAAGCCAGGCTGCATATCAATCCTCGGAAATGTTATTTCGGATTGAACGAAGCCAAGTATTTAGGCTACATGGTGGGAGGTGGACAAGTGAAGCCATAGTGTTCAAAAATTTAAAAATCCTTGAATGGCCCCGTCCGATACTAAGAGGCAAGTGCAAGCTTTCTTAGGACTAGCAAGCTACTAGCGCTGGTTTGTACCTCTGTTTTCCTGACAAAGAAAAGGGCCTCTTTTCATGTGGTGTGGGATGACTCGCAATGGGCATTCAGTGACTTAAAGATGGCCCTCACAAAAGATCCTATGTTGAGAACTCCTGGCTTTTCTCTTCCTTTCCAACTCCAGACCGATGCTTCGGACACAGGTCTAGGCACAGCATTGAGCCAAAGCATAGATGGTATCGAACACCCCATGATTTACCTGCGCCAGAAACTGTTGGATTGTGAGACAAGGTATGCAGCGGTACAGCGGGAGGCTCTAGCGATAAAGTGGGCAGTAACTCATCTGTGGTACTGTGTGTTGGGGCACGAGTTCAGCCTGGTGACTGACCATGCCGCTCTCCACTGGATGGCTGTCCATAAGGAAATGAACCCTCGAGTCACCAGGGGCTTCATGCATAACACCGTGCGTAGAATTCGCACTATAACATGACGTAAGCACAAAGGTAGAAATGTGATTACGCACAAAAAAATCCAGATGCATAAATCAGTTCGAACGCCAGCTTCCACATTCATCCGCTATATAAATCCTGGTCAGCGTGAAAATGAACGCACGTGCACGCGCCTGCTACCCCACCCCAACTCCTCCCAGAATTACGCCTCTTTGAATATGCAAATCAATATAAATAGCCCTTAAGCTCAGTGTTCTGTGAAAAGGCAATGGCAAAAGCATGAGGGAAAATAGATTTCAGCGAATACCAAGTGGAGGCAAGGAAAAACATACTATTTGTTGGTTTAAACAATAGTATAAACAACAAAAGGAAGTGATTGAGTGGCATAGAGTGTCAGAGAAACTGGAAAGCTCAAGTTCACAAAGTCACACAGTGCCCGAAGTAAAAAAGAAGTTCTCATATATCAAAGTCGCCGTGAAAAGGCGAGTCAAAGCACACTGTCTGAGTGTCATATGAAAGTTTATTAGGGTACAGAGAAAAAAAAAAAAAGGCAAACAGTGGGGAAAAAAAGCACGAAATGTCAACTTTAATCACGTAGTTTATCTTCTCATTAAAGTAGAACATCCTAAACTTCATCTTAAAATTGTTTAATTTACTAATTTCTCAAATCCCATCGTAATTAAAGTAGCACGTTAAATGCTTTGTTTTCTATTTGATCTTCTATGTGCTCTATCTGTGCGAGTCACTACGTGCTTCCGGGCTTTCTCTTCCTCCAACAGGACACAGAATCCATTACATTTGTGATATTACATATCTCTGAATAATTAAAATACTGAGATGTATACGTGATATTATTTTCATGATGATAGGAGTTAAAGCATGTTATTAAACATGGAAACACGGTGGCACAGTGATTGTTCATGTCTCACACAAGATGCTTTCCTGCGCCATGCGCGACCTTCGATGAAATACTTTATTGTAGCAGTACAGTGTATTTCAAACGTACTAACCCCTAATTCCTGTCCTTACTTTTCTTTCTTCAAATACCCAATCGCCATACAATCAGCTCTGTAATAGACGTTAAGCCATCTGTAAGCTTAGAACGCTGATTCTTCAAAACATTTAAGGATCACTGAAATATGTTCGTAGTATGTGTTTAATTATTCAATCCATCTATCCATCCAGTGTTGCGTCAGCACCAGCAAGAATACAGTGCGAGGCAGGAACGATCCGTGAACAGAGCACCAGCGGCTCACTAGCGCTGCGGCACCGTGTCCTCAGATGTTCAATTATTAACGATACAGATTATTTAAATGAAGTTAAAGTTTTATCTGTATAATATAATAAACATATTTTGCTGCATTTTATGTGTGTGTATAATGAAGACTTTGGAGTGGCCTAGTCAAAGTCCTGACCTGAATCCAATTGAGATGCTATGGCATGACCTTAAAAAGGCGGTTCATGCTAGAAAACCCTCAAATAAAGCTGAACTCTGCAAAGATGAGTGGGCCAAAATTCCTCCAGAGCGCTGTAAAAGACTCATTGCAAGTTATCGCAAACGCTTGATTGCAGTTATTGCTGCTAAGGGTGGCCCAACCAGTTATTAGGTTCAGGGGGCAATTACTTTTTCACACAGGGCCACGTAGGTTTGTTTTTTTTTTCTCCCTAAATAATAAAAAACATCATTTAAAAACTGCATTTTGTGTTTACTTGTGTTATATTTGACTAATGGTTAAATGTGTTTGATGATCAGAAACATTTTGTGTGACAAACATGCAAAAGAATAAGAAATCAGGAAGGGGGCAAATAGTTTTTCACACCACTGTATACAGTGCATCCAGAAAGTATTTACAGCTCATCACTTTTTCCACATTTTGTTATGTTACAGCCTTACTCCAAAATGGATTAAATTCATTTTTTTCCTCAGAATTCTACACACAACACCCCATAATGACAACATAAAAAAAGTTTACTTGAGGTTTTTGCAAATTTATTAAAAATCAAAAAATTGAGAAAGCTCATGTACATAAGTATTCACAGCCTTTGCTCAATACTTTGTCGATGCACCTTTGGCAGCAATTACAGCCTCAAGTCTTTTTGAATATGATGCCACAAGCTTGGCACACCTATCATTGGCCAGTTTTGCCCATTCTGGATGCACTGTATATGATATATATATATATATATATATATATAAATAAAAACTCATAAAAAAAAGTGTTTACAGCGAGCGGTTCTTAAGGCTATAGCATGAATTCTTGCAATGTTACTTTTCTCTGTTCCAATGTTTTCTCATTGTTAAAGTTTTTACATTTAGTTTACTATTACGCTGTGCATTCTATTGTATAATTAACTATTTTTGCGCTTAAAAATCTTTAAAAAAATATATTTACATACAGTTCACATAGTCTGGAACAGATTAATTGTATTTACATACAATCCTATGGGGGAAATTACTTCGTATCACAACCAAATTGGGTTACGACCAGAGATTTGGAACGAATTATGGTCGTGACCCGAGGTTCCACAGTACTTGTTTTGAGAGATTGGTTAGATGCCAGAGACCTAAAAGTTTCCTAAAAGCTATTAATATACTTTACAATGCTATGGTGTATGCTATCTAAACTTCTATGCTATCTAAACAGTGATAGCTGACAGATTGGTGCACAAAATAAACTTGATTCCTGGGTTGTGCATCATTAAATGTCTGGTTTAGGTAATGTAAAATGCAGTTTTATGGAGGGAAATCCCTACGGCACACTTACTGTATATGTGTTTTATTTAATAGATATTGGTGTAAACAAAGGTTTCTATTTATATAAATACTTTTTAAAAAAAATTGGAGTGTTACTCTTTAGCCACTTGCAGCTACTTTATTACAGAAGCAGAATAATAATCACTTATTTTAGGGTATGTAATTCAAGTGCAATAAAGTCAAAAACCCTTCGTGCGCCTACAATTTTAAATCTTTTTTTTTTTATATATAAAAAAAAGACCCGATCAAGCATTTTTCCTGGGCCTCATAAAATAGTGATCTTAATAATAATTAAATAAAAGTGATCTTAATGGGCTTTCCTATGCCTGGAACAAAACCTGTATTGCTTTACAAGTGGCTTAACACAAACTGACAACTTTTTGCGAAAACCACACAACCTATACCGGGAAGCATCTTATTCTACAAAGTGCCATGTTTCTTTTTCATAATACCTGGTTACAATTATTATATACTACGTCTCAGAAATCTCTGGGTAGTATATTAATGGGATGGTACTTCTTCAGAATGCTATTTTTCCTTAAGAAATCTTAGTGTTGTCAACACTCTTTCAACAAGACTGGACTTTCCACAGTACCCTAATAACTTCTATGATCGGCTGTTTTCTGCCTATAACAAGTCTGCCACTAAGATTTAATTTCAAAACAAGTGTACGTTTTTGTCATTTCTTTCTTGAAGACAAGAGTTCACTTTCAGAACCAATAGAAGTCTATTCTTTTTGAAAGCCAAAAATGTACAAGATGATCTATGAAGTTTGCAAAAGGCAGGCCTCCAATTATGTTTTTTAGGCCTCAACTGATGAGCAGCTGAAACTAGTATGCTGGAGCTTTTCCTAACATTAGCTTAAAGTTATTTTCATTAAATAATATTCCCAGGAGATGCAAGTTTAGGGAAATTAAGAACAGTGACATTTTTCATAAAATACTGTAAATAGTGCAAAGCAAACAGTCTTTTCAGCATATTAGAAATTTCAACTCCCTTACTAGCTAAGAGTCTAACTACACTGGTCTGCACCAAAATTCTCAAACACAGAAGAAGTGGTATACTTTATAGATTCAGGTGTGTTGAACTCATTTCTAAAACTGGAATTTCTCTTACACAAACCATTTCCGCATAATAGCAGATTCAGCTAAAATCGCTGTTTTTAAAAGAAAGGTTTTGCGGAAAATCAGCCGGAAAAGGGTGGAGTGCCCTCTCAGGGTTGGGGGAGAGATCCTGCCTCAAGTGGAGGAGTTTAAGTATCTCGGGGTCTTGTTCACAAGTGAGGGAAGAATGGAGCGTGAGATTGACAGGCGGATCGGTGCGGCATCCACAGTGATGCAGGCTCTGCATCGGTCTGTCGTGGTGAAAAAGGAGCTGAACCGTAAGGCAAAGCTCTCAATTTACCAGTCGATCTACGTTCCTACCCTCACCTACGGTCATGAGCTATGGGTAGTGACCAAAAGAACGATATCACAAATACAAGTGGCTGAAATTAGCTTCCTCCGCACAGTGTCTGGGCTTTCCCTTAAAGATAGGGTGAGAAGCTTAGTCATCCGGGAGGGGCTCAGAGTAGAGCCGCTGCTCCTCCGCATGGAGAGGAGTCAGATGAGGCGGCTCGGGCATCTGATAAGGATGCCTCGTGGACACCTCCCTGGTGAGGTGTTCTGGGTACGTCCAACCGGAAGGAGGACCCGGGGAAGACCCAGGACACGCTGGAGGGACTATGTCTCCTAGCTGGCCTGGGAACACCTTGGGATTCTCCCAGAAGAGCTGGAAAAAGTGGACGGGGAGAGGGAAGTCTGGGCCTCTCTGCTTAAGCTGCTGCCCCCGCGACCCGACCTCGGATAAGCGGAAGAGGATGGATGGATGGAGGTTTTGGGTTTTTTTTTCACAAAAAAGTGCCTTTTTGTTTGCCATGAGTATTTTTTATGCTCAGAATATTATTTTAAGTTAATTCTGAGTTGAAAAAATGGTACTCTTCCTCATTCTCAAAATTAATTAGAACAACCCAAAATGAAGCATTTGCTACAAATTTCTTGCTCCAAAGACATATTTTTTTCCTCAGAGGACTGTTCCTCCTCATCTGTCTTTTGTATGAAATGAGATACTTTGTTTCATAAATTAAACAACTGAATGCACTAAATATGGCACTGTAATGATCTTTAAATATTTCTTCTTCATTGTAATTATTAATTTAGCAGATTCCTTTATTTAACAACAAACCCGTATAATGAGTGTTTGTTAGGAAACTACTAACTATTAAGTTAACAAACAACATAAACTAAAGCTAATTCTATGGCTAGATGAAAACCACCAGTCTAAAATTTTTTAAAAAACTGCAGGGTATCAATCAAGTAGCAAGGTCAGAAGCATGCAGTCAAGGAATACCATACAGGAAAAAAAATAAACAAGCTTTTACTTGAAACAAAATGCATTACAGATGGCCTAAATACTATTTTTCTTTCATTTAGCCAATATGTGTCAAGCCAGCAATTAAGGCATACACTGTGTGTGAAAATATGCATTGGCTGAGCTAATATGAGCAATGCTTCTTCACCTTCTTTTGGCTGCTCCCGTTACGGGTCGCCACAGTGGATAATTTTCTTCCATATATTTCTGTCCTCTGCATCTTGTTCTGTTACACCCATCACCTGCATATCCTCTCTCACCACATCTATAAACCTTCGCTTAGGCCTTCCTCTTTTTCTCTTCACTGGTAGCTCTATCCTTAGCATCCTTCTCCCAATAAACTGAGCATCTCTCCTCTGCACATGTCGAAACCAAGGCAATCTTGCCTCTCTGACTTGGTCTCTAAAACCGTCCAACTTGAGCCGACCCTCTAATGTACTCATTTCTAATCCTATCCATCCTCGTCACACCCAGTGCAAATCTTAGCATCTTTAACTCTGCTACTTCCAGCTCTGTCTCCTGCTTTCTGGTCAGTGCCACCATCTCCACCCCATATACTGTACCATAGCTGGTGTCACTACCGTCCTGCAGACATTCCCTTTCACTCTTGCTGATATCCGTCTGTCACAAATCACTCCTGACACTCTTCTACACTAATTCCACCATGCCTGCACTCTCTTTTTCACCTCTCTTCCACAATCCCCATTACTCTGTACTGTTGATCCCAAGTATTTAAACTCATCCACCTTCGCCAACTCTACTCCTTGCATCATCACCATTCCACTGACCGCCCCCTCATTTACACACATGTATTCTGTCTTGTTCCTGATGATCTTCATTCCTCTCCTCTCTAGAGCATATCTCCACCTCTCCAGGGTCTCCTCAACCTGCTCCCTACTATCGCTACAGATCACAATGTCATCAGCAAACATTATAGTCCACGGGGACTCCTGTCTAATCTCCTCTGTCAACCTGTCCATCACCATTGCAAATAAGAAAGGTCTCAAAGCCAATCCCTGATGTAATCCCACCTACAACTTGAATGCATCCGTCACACCTACCGCAGATCTCACCACTGTCACATTCCCTCGCACATATCCTGAACAACTCTTACATACTTCTCTGCCAATCCTGACTTGCTCATACAATACCACAACTCCTCTCGAGGCACCCTGTCATATAATATCAAAAGAAAAATCAAAAATGTGGAACAGTATTTAAAAATCTGTTCCTAGTGCAACAGTGAGGTGGAATGAAGGTTGTGTTTTGAATGGTTATGCTTAAAAAGATAAAAGGTTGTCCGTTTTACTAATGAAAATGCATTTTAACTATCCAAAAATAAAAACAGGCTGATTGTGGAAGTGATATACAGAAATGTAAAACACTGCAATATTCCATGACAAAATTAGAGTGGGATAAAACAATCCACAATCTTTTATTTTAAAATATCAGTTCCTGTCTTTGTATGACATCTTTATAAAATATATTTCATCTACAGTATATTCAAATAGTGAAATATCATCCGACAGCCTGCGATTCATTAAAAGTAGCATACACCGTTTGCCTACTCACTCTTTCCACCTGGACAAAAATTCAGCAGAAAGAAACAACAACTGATTTAACAGTTTGCTGCTGCAAATGCAATCAAATTTTCAAACATTCAGGTTTTTGTCATCTCTGGTACACAGAAGTATACCAGCCATAACAATAATCAGCCAACACGGCTAAACTTTTATTTTGGAGGATATTACATGATATTCATCTAAATGCTTCAGCTCAAAATTATGTTGCTACTTTGCAATGCATGAAACACACAGAAAAACAAAAGAGGCCCTCACTCAGTTCAAGTGTAAAGAAATTTTGCTGATTTCAAACACATTAACAGAAATATTCAATAAGTTATCCTGACATTGTTTTCTTCGGCTGCAATGAACAAAGATGGGATATCATGCAGAATGAGAAGTTAAAAGAAATTTGGAAGTTTCTTTAAAATTTTTGTTACCTTTGATTTTTTTTTCTTTTCATTAATGTTACTTGTACCGAGGACAGTGATATTCCTTCTCGCATACGCTAGTCAACATGCAACACATCGTGATTTTTTGGCATATTACACATCTAACAATCTTACTTCAGAAGATTCTCAGAATATAGTTATTAACAGACAAAGAAAACGAGATGCTTAGTTTACATATTAGGGAGTACTTCTCTTGCAATTTGAGTCATTACAAAGGTTTTTAAAGATTACTGTGAAGTTGACAGAAAGATTATACATGTATACAGTACTTAAGGACAGAAACATCCTGACTCTACCAATTTATAGTTAGATTAAATAAGATACATATGTACTGTAGTCTTTTATACAGTTATTTCATCACCTCTTTTTATACATATCCTTGGCAAAAAGCAATCAGAAGGTATTTTGAGGTTTGTCTATTCCAAAAAGAGAGCAGTGGTACATTTTAAAAAGAAAAACATTCATCATTCATCAAACAGCAAAGCGCGCACATCGATCTCCGAAGGATCTCCATAGAGGCTTGCTGTCACATGTAGATAGTAAACAGAGACTCTGACGTCACGTTCCGACTTTTAGCACACTGCACCCCCGATTTTTTGCTGGTACTGCAACTCGCGCAAGCGTCGTGTTAATTTCTGAGGACCTGTTCAGAGGACGTGTGAAAGGAACGCTGGGAACGCGTGGAAGCCATGATGCGGGCGCGTACGCGTTCTGAGCATGAAGTATAAATCAGCCCTTATACTGTTTGGTTTAGGAAGTAAATTTAGATTGGATGCAAGTCCACCAAAGGGCACATTCATGCTCACATCTACAGTTACTCATAAAAGGACAAATTAGAGCCGACAGATAAGCTAATGCACACGTGGTCGCAATGCAGAAGAACTTGTTGTACACAGACAAAGCTTAAGCTGACTAAACTCTAAAATGACAGTGATCAGGATGGGGTTTGAATTAATTCAAATACATAATAAAACACAAAGATGCATGGACTAGGCAGAATGTATAACTATAAAAACAAAGTAAATAGCAGAAGATGGAACACAGACTAATAAAAGAATGGATGGCAGTCCCGGAAAATACATACAGTAGACCTTTTTACAAAATAAAAGCATTTGCCCAACCTCTGAGTTACTGCATGACTGCACATTTACCACAGAAAATTTTGTTAGACACCCTAGGTTATAATCTATACTAATAAAAGGCAAAGCCCTCACTCACTCACTCACTCACTCACTGACTCATCACTAATTCTCCAACTTCCCGTGTAGGTAGAAGGCTGAAATTTGGCAGGCTCATTCCTTACAGCTTACTTACAAAAGTTGGGCAGGTTTCATTTCGAAATTCTACGCCTAATGGTCATAACTGGAAGGTATTTTTCTCCATTAACTGTAATGAAGTTGAGCTGGAATGACGTGGGGGGCGGAGTTTCGTGTGACATCATCACGCCTCCCACGTAATCACGTGAACTGATTGTCAACGCAGTGCGTAGAAAGCCAGGAAGACCTCCAAAAAGCGCTTAAGAAAACATGCATTATATAATTGAGAAGGCAGCGAAACAATAAGAAGCGAGCGAGTGACATATACTACCATATTCATGACTGCTGATACCTCGGAAAGAAAGCAAGGTGTAAACCTAAACTTTAAATTAAGTTCATAGACAGGCTACCGCTGGCGTTTCACATGCCCACAGGTAATGCGGGATACAAGTTTAATGAGAGGGCGGGATATAAGCGAGAGTTTTGATCACTTTGTAACTAAGTTAAAATTGTAGGTGAAGGGGTGTGCTTATGCAAATTCCGAGACTGTGTTTGTGGGGATTGACAGTTAAGGCGGGTGGGGAGTCACGTCATCATCTCCCTCCCATTTACCTCATTTCGCTCTGAGCTGAGCTCGCGCGCCGTCTTTCGAAGCAACTTTGTCACACTGCCACCAAATACTCACAGAAAAATCCACAAGTTAATACACACGCTGTCTCTAGAGTTTCTACACACTGAATCCTCCAGGCACTACTTACAAAAGGTTACATTGACAATCGTGTTACGTTATTTTTAAAATCTTTCCTTTTCTTAGCACAAGCACAGCTGAGAAGCTTCGATGCATGTGCTCCATAACGCGCTAAAAATAATGCATTTAATCACACTTTGCATTACAAGCAAAGGGGAGCTTTTGTCAATGCATGATTTCCTGGTACACGATTACATTGATCAGCGCATCCCGATTCATTTTACCCTCGCACCACCTTAGTTTGAGAAGAAGTATGAAAAATATGAGGTTAACACAGAAAAACAGATCACCAATTCAAGCTTTATGAATAATCGATTCGCCATCAATAATTGTTTTGGTAAAGCCATCCTCCTTCCATTTTATAATTTTTCCGCCACTAGCCATGATTAAATGAGCGGTAAATAAAGTAAGAGCAAAGCGAGGGTGACTTATTTAGGCAGGCATATATATGACAGCAACACTCATGACAATGTCAATCATGTTACGTTATTATTAAAATGTTTCCTTTTCTTTTCATTACTTCTTTAACACACTACTTCTCCGCTGCGGCGGGTATTTTGCTATATATATATGAATGACCTCCAAAGAGCTGAGACTTTTGATATCATGAGCGTGTCTGCAAAAGGGTCTCCTGCCCAGCAAAAGTCGAGCAGCCAGCGCGTGCATAGCTGTGCCGGCCTTTGAGGCGCTGACTGCGCTTCTGCCTTAAGTCAAAGTGAGCACTTTTAATTTTTTTCATCCTCCCCTGCGCTATAGCCCAGACAAGTGCAAACACGGGACCCCTTTTCTACACCGCGGCAAAATAATATTAAGGCGATTCACACTTTCTTTTGCGTTACGATTATGAGGTTGTCAGCTCGGATTATGAAGACACGCATACGAGTGGAGGACTGACAGTGCCATCACAGCCGATTAATGGCGGGGCGTCTCACCAGTCTACACAAGACCCACCCCAAGACTGTCCCCAAAAGGCGATCATAACGTCAGCGAACACATCTCTCTATACTATATAAAAGAAAAGGCAACTTTCCTTTCTTTACACCTTTTTCCTTTTATCCCAAACCAAAGCCTTTCTCTCTTAACACTGCAGAGGACACAAAACTAATTTTCTTTAAATGCGGTAAGGCACATTACCAGAGGCACAAATTTGAGCGTTCACATAGAAAATGTAATTTCTATACCACAGCCGTCGTGTAGCGCCTTTCAAAAGGGATCAACTACCGAGAGATGATCCATATACATTTTAGCTGCTGTTAGTTACTTACCTGTTGTGTTACACAGTCTTTAAAATGTAGTTTACCAAACCACTCCAGTAGTGCTCAATGTACCTGTACTTCTTAAAACGTTAATGTTTTACTGTTTAATAACTTATAGACTATATTTTATTATTTTTCCCTTGCACTCAGTGACCAAAGCTATACACACACATATAGACACATACAAACATACACACAAGTATATGTATGTGTATATATATGTATGTATGTATGTGTATATATATATATATACAAACACACACCCCATCTACATTTTTTATATTTATATATATATATATATACATATATATATATATATATATATATATATATATACACACACACACACACACACACACACACATACATACATACATACATACACATATATATAATTTGTGTGTGTGTATGTATGTGTGTGTATATATGATGTAGATAGGTATGTATATATATAAGTGTATATGTAGATATGTATATAGATATGAAGATATGTATGTGTACTGTATATATATATGTATATATATGTGTGTGTGTGTGTGTATGACAGCAGCAATCCAAGCTGTGAGAAAACGGTAAAAAGGAGGCGTGTCAGACGTCGTGCTACATTTTCTGATGCAGCTAGATGAAAAAAACTTTGTGACGCTGCCGCCAAATACACAAAACAATTACTTTGACAATCATGTTACGTTATTTTCAAAATGTTTCCTTTTCTTTCTCTTTCCTTCTTTAACACACTACTTCTCCGCTGCCAATATATATATATATATATATATATATATATATATATATATATATATATATATATATATATATATATATATATATAGATAGATAGATAGATAGATAGATAGATATGAGAACAACACTCATATCAATGACAAAACAATTACATTAACAATCATGTTATGTTATTTTTAAAATTTTTCCTTTTCTTTTTCGTACCTTCTTTAACACACTACTTCTCCGCTGCGAAGCGCGGGTATTCTGCTAGACAATCATAAACCGAGAAAAAAAAAAAAAGTCCGTATGAGGGCCATGTCATGCAAGAGCAATGCAGGACTCCTCAGAGGTCTGGGGAAAGGTAGGTAATAACCCGCTGAGACAAGGGGGCTACTTCTGACTTTGTCCTGTTTCTCTTCTTCCCTCGCAGCTCTGAGAAACCACCCAGTAATGGCCCCGCCCCTTCTGGGCATTTCACCATAAAAGATGCACAGCCTAAAGAGAGGCGTCTTTTGCCAGAAGACCTGAGTGAGCCGCACAGCAGAGCACAAAATTAAACTCCAGAGAAGGATGTACCCCGGACCGGAGAGCAGCGCATTTGCACTATTTTTTGTTTCTTTCATTTTGTTCACATTGTCTGGCAATGAATAAAAGGGACAGCCCAGTTAGTGCCCCAAACGTCTGAGTGATTCCAGCAGGGCCGGATTTTCCTATAGGCTAACTAGGCTTCAGCCTAGGGCCTCAAGATCAAGAGGGGCCTACATTCAAATTGTTAGCAATTTGAACAAACTTAAAAATGGGAGGTGAAAGGGCCTCATAAGTGGAATAGCCTAGGGCCTCTTTTCATCTAGATCCGGCCCTGGATTACAGCCTGTCCTTCCACTGGCCGACAGCAGCCATTTTCAAAAACTCCTTCAAGCTACCGCATTTCCCCGAAAGTAAGACAGGGTCTTATATTCATTTTTGCTCCAAAAGATGCACTAGGGCTTATTTCCGGGGGATATCTTATATTTATTCATGTACAACAATATAGATTTATCCAAATACAGTCATGTCATGCTCTTCTGGAATATTGTCATAACTCTCCACATTCAAACCCTGAATTTCTTGCTACTCCAGCCGCTTTTAGGATCCTCCAAGGTTGATGTGCATGCTTCGATGTTTGATGAATGGTTTGATGTGGTGAAGCAAAATGCCAACATACAAAGGCATTTGTGATTCTTTGATATTCAAGCATTGCATATTCCCCAAAGTAATGACACAATACATTTTAAAAGTCTCACATACCATCTTCTGTACTGTGTTTTTTTTTTTTTTAACCTTACAATACCATCAGAATGTAGAGCAGTACATAATAAAAATGTCTATTTTGTGATTAAAGTGGAAATATTGGCTTTAACCTCGTAGTTTACTTGATCATTAAACAAGACCGTCGTAAACGTCATCTTAAAACAGAGTTGTTAAATCGCTATGTGCTTCTGGGGCTTCCTCCTGACCTGACAGCAGCTCTGCCACACAGAACACATTAAATTTATAATATTCCAGCTCTCTGCATATTTAGAATTCTTAGATTCATACTTGATATCACTTTCATGATTCATGATTAAATGCATTAAAAATATGTATGTTACATTTTACAGGTAAATCATTAACTTTGTTTAAATAATGAATACTGCTAATAGTTACATATGCGGGGTGGGACAGTGGCAGAGTGGTAGCGCTGCTGTCTCAGAGGGAGTCACGTCCCTTGTGATCCCTGCCTGGAGTTTGCATGTTTTCCTGGTGGGTTTCCACAGTGTGCTCCATTTTCCATCCAAACACATAAAGGTTTGGGGATTTGGTGAAGCTACAATGACGCCAGTGTATGTGTGTGCTTGTGTTCTCCTTGCAATAAGCTGATGCCCGTCCAGAGACTTTGTTTCAGTCTTGCGTTGATGCTGCTGGAATCCGCACATCCCCGAATTAATGGGATGTAATCATTAAACATCCTTTTCAGAGATATTGTGGCAAGGTGTCCTCGGAATTTAATGGATGCTTCGGGCACATGCGTCGCATCGCTTAAAGTATAAACCTGGCCTTAGGCGCCTTACTTTTCAGCTGACGATCTTGACTAGGACTTATTTTTGGAGTAGCGCTCATAGTACAGAGCAGCCTGAAAATCATGCCAGGGCTTATTTTCGGAGTAGGTCCTATTTTCAGGGAAACACAGTTGTACCAACTCATCTAGCCTAAATAGGCATTCTGAAAACGTCCTATGATTTAAGAACTAGGACCTGTCCAAAGACTATTATAAACCAGGGCTTCTCAAAGTCGGTCCTCGGGGCCCACTGTGGCTTCAGGTTTTTCCTTCAACCAGATTCATAATTAGTGACAACTGATAACACTGATCGCAATTAATTAGCTGTTATTTTCTTCTCTTATTCTACATTAAGAAAGCACAGCAGCATGATTTTTACTTTTATAAGACATTCAGAATCATTTCTGCTTTTGCTATAGATTTAAATGCTTAAGTCACTTTAGTTGCTTTAATTATATTTTACCCTTTCTCTGTGCAGTTTGCTATCTTCATTGTAACTTATGAATGAATATTAAAATGAGCAGGGCAGACACCCAGGGAAACAACACTGAGTCATGAAAGGCTGCAACTACTTTAAGACCCACTAATTAGAAAACAATGGATTAATTAAACAATTAGAACACCCGAAAAAATAGAATGAACATCAAAATGAAAATATTGTTAAAAAGAAAAAAACATATATCATTCCCATATAACTGCTTGGTACATTTTATTTATTTATTTTACCAAACTTAGTTTTCTAATTTCTATATTGTTCCCAAAACAGAAAATCTGGGAAATAACAGTTCACTTCATTAGAAACTATTCTGTTTTACTGACCAGGAAAATCTCATTTCTGCTGGAGAATAGCCAAAACTGCCCTAACTGCACGTACCAAGTAGGTGCAGTTAGAAACCATATGAACCTACCAGCACAGGCTAAAATGTTGCACCATAGTGTCAGAAGGAAGACAGAAACACATTTTACAGAAAAGAATAATGTGTCATTATTGCCGGTTTTTATTTTTAACTGCACCACATGCACACTTCTTACATTTTTTAACTGCACAGAATCATGCAAATACAAAATGTTCTAGGCATCTCCAATAAGTCACTTTTTTATAGGTATATGACAGATACCAGGCCCAGTGCAGGACTCTACACCAAGTTCTGGTGCAAGGTAATCAAATATGCATGTAACCTACTGAAAAGGTTATTGTAAGCCTAGTAACCTGAAAGCAATAAAAAAGATAATTAAGATAATTTATTGAAATATTTCAATTTTCCACCAAGCCTGGCTGAGGGCAATCCTGTCAAGTATAATTCAAATTAATAATGGGCTTTAAGAACAGAGTAAAGTTTTCAGTGTAGTGGTTCAACAGGCACATCCTGCCACAATTACAAAAAAAAAATTCACAAAATCCTCAAGAAGAATATATTGATGTCTCTGTAACTATTTTCAGGCTGAGACATTCTAAGGTACTAAATTGCCACTGAATCACAATTAAACACCAAAGACACTAGTCAATCTTGCTAATCGTGATCACCCTATAATAAAATTTCTGTAAGAAAAAGTGTAGCATTTCCCATAATGTCACAAAGAACTCCAGAAGAGATAAGGTTAGTGAAAGATCAAAAATATGCCAGAAAGACTACAAAGAAATTTTTCAAAAATTCAATGTGCTGAGCTAGCCTGTTTAAAATACTCCAGTCCTAAATCCTGAAATGTCAAGTCGGTACTGAAAGTAAGAACCTCAACCTAATAAAATCCTGAAAACATCACCTTTTGAAAAAGCTAGCTATGGAAGAATATACCAAAATTCCTTCCAACAATGTAACAGATTGATCAACAAGTACAACATAAATGATCTTCCATCAAATCGTAATCTAGCTGGAAGTGCAGGTAGGTCAAAAGGTCAACAACTGTAAATACACAGTTTATTAAGCCTTCATCACTACTGTTGAAAGAACAGATATTTAAAATAGCAAACTCAAAGTCTAGGCTTAAAATTCCATAAAATATCATAGCAGGTTCAAAATGAGCTGTGTTGTGCTTAAAAATTCACAAATATCAGTGATGAATCAATCCTGTATGTTGCCAAAATCCTCTGTGGCATTGTGAAAGACTGATCAATAGCTAATTACAAACAACATCTGGTTGTCATTATAGCTGCCAAAGATGGCATAAACAGTTACTAAGTCAAATGGGATCTCATCCTAACTGAGCTATTGAAATATTCAATAATTAAGTATCCAAATGATGTAGTATTTATTCACTCTGAATGCTATTCCTCTAACATTATGCTAAGCTTGAGTATCTCAGGCTTCATTTATAGAGCTTAGATTTCAGTGTAAAAATGCATGCATTCCAAAAAAAACAGCAAAATGTATACACACATTTCTATGCAAATTACCGTTTATAAATCACAATCACCTTGTAAATGTGGGTATGTGAACACGCCTTGAATACCACCCTAAAAATCCATGTAATGAGAATGTTAATCAACAATCACATATTGAAGTCATGATGTTCATTGACTGGTAGAGGAGACTTCCATATAATGCATAAAAGACACCGGCCACCTGCATTCAAAAGTATCTGGTTCTGCTCCACAACTATGAGCACAAAATCATTTGTGGCATTACAGCATCTCTCCTTTACATTCTGGTTAGGGAAAGGTATAATGTGCCAGCATCTAAGCAGGTACCTGCTATAACTTGGTACACTTAATGACAGGATTGCTGTTACAGTGGATAGAACAGTCAATATGAAAAACTGACATTCAGTAATATCACATCCACAAAAGCTACTTTGCCTCAGAATTAATGAATCACAGGATTACTGGAATGTCACTGCTCCAGTTAACGAAAGCAGCTTCATTCATAGTTATTGCAATATGAGTGTTGCTCCAGTTACATTAGCAGAACTGGACACTGCTGCAAATTACCTTCTTATGCTGGCAAAAACATGTTACTATAAGTTTTATATATGTGTACCCACACCATACGAAACCTGGATGTGACACCTCACTAGTCAGTTAATTACTTCCAGTATGGAGGGCATGATTGAGTGAAGCTTGGCTGAAATATTCCTGACTTGTCACTTCTCAGGAAACTGGCTGACAACAGGTAGCCGATATAAACTGTATAAAAAGTTCATCAGTGCAAAATATACAGCATTGGCCTTCTTAAAAGGGAACTAAAATACTGCCTGTACATCATATTCACCATTTTTAGGTGTAATATGATTGTCACATCAACGCACATAATAACAGCTTTGTGATATGCATTTTTATGCTTGCGAATCACCATATACAGCTGTTTTGCCTGCATTTCCCTTCAAAGGTGTCGCCATTTCCTGGTCTCTCTCTGAAATGTTGTGCATCTATGGGTCCGAGTTGCCTTAAATATACACATTTCTGTGGGAAGTTCCCATATTATATGTATTATATATATGTATCATATATTGAACCTTTTTTAAAATGAGGACCCTGGTAACATTAATTGGAAAAAATACTCAATGTAGAAATACACGCAGGAACAAAATAGTTTTACTGACAATATTACCATTAAAAAAAACAGCTGGGCCATTTTCTTGTAATGTGTAACCATACTTCTCAAACATATGTTTTTGCCAAGCAAGGCTACAGGTTTGAAATGCGTGCTGGACGATCAGTAATACGGCATAATTTGCTCTGTTAGATGCAGTCATAATTATCTGAAAAACAACAAAAGCATAGCCTGTGCTATTAATGCTTTGACTACAAAATTTAACAGCAATCATATTGTGGGTGCAGACCATGTAAAATGCAACAACTGCCAAATAATGAGGAGCTGCTCTGCAAAGACAATACATTTAATAAGCATACCAAAGGAGCCATACACATGTTCCTTTAACATTTTTTCCTTACAACAAAAAATGCCAACAAAAAACAATCTTTCTCCTGAAAAGTGGACTGGCTAAGTACATAGTCCCTGTGAAAAAAAAACATACTGCCTTAGTAAGAAAGCACAAAAACATGTACATACATCTTTAGACAGTTAATTAGCAATTGTCTTAGTTAACAAAAAAAAATAATAAACCAAACCAGAAGCTCCAATTTAGAACATGGAATTAGAAGGATGCAAATATCATCTAATAGCGCAGCCCCTTTGATTTAATATAATTATTGTTAATTAGTCAATGTGGAGCAATTGCCACACAGCAGATCTGTCCTTTGCTAAGGATGCTGACATTAGCATCTGACAGTATGGGCCTGCTGTGCTTCAGTGCTGAGCTGCATGGGACCGGATATTTGGCGAGCATCTACTTTAACAGGAATGGACCAAGAGCAGGAAGGATCTTGTTTTACAGTTTAACCCTCTACCCCTCCTTTTACTAGTTTTATTTGTTGTGATTGTTCATGTATCTAGATCTAAGTCTTGAGCACAAGACGCACGTTTTTACCTCAGGATTGCTAGCAAAAAGATATTCAATCTATACAAAACAGTACAATGGAGCTGGTCTATTCTGGGATTCTGCTGTTCACAAACCAACATGTCAGGTCTTCATTTCTTCAAATCTTGCCATACTTATCCATATATTTATCTACTGATTTTTCTTTCTGAATTGTTTGTGTGTTTTGCAAATGATATGTACAGTATATCATCATTTATTTTTTTTTACATTATACTGTCATTATATTTATAAACCAACACGTGTTTGTTCCCTTTGGGAGAAAGTGAGGGTTTGAAAAGGCTGGAAGTATGCCTGGCTTTTTCATTGTTTGAACAAAAAAAACATTGCATGGACAATTTATATTGCATAACAGATTGCAACTAAGCTGTCTAATAACATAATATTCTCAAAAAATTATGACTTTAAAATT
Organism: Polypterus senegalus; assembly: GCF_016835505.1. Taxonomy (NCBI): domain Eukaryota; kingdom Metazoa; phylum Chordata; class Cladistia; order Polypteriformes; family Polypteridae; genus Polypterus; species Polypterus senegalus. The sequence continues at coordinate 167,917,068 of NC_053164.1, read as the reverse complement.
TGAAGTCAGGGTAGAGGGGGGATGAGGGATTAGGATTGGGGGTGCCTCGATGGGGACAGAGCCTATCCCAGCAGCATAGAAAGCGTTTCAAGATAGAAAGCAAAAAACCAAACCTAGACAGAACACCAGTTCATCACAGAAACCAATAACACACACCAAGACTCAATCAGTCCCTGTTTAGTCTCACCATCTGATAACTACATCTTTGAGGAGGTGGGCGGTGGAGTATCTGATGGAAGAATGCACAAAAATACAGAAAGTGAAAGCATACTCCAAATATATAACAACCAGATGCAGCATTCAAAACCAGGATGCTAGATCCATGAGGATGCTGTGTTATCCTCTGTGCCACTGTGCCTCCATCTATACAAAAAAATGTATATGCTCATAAGTATCATAAAAGCAAAACAGTAATTGAATGTCATTACTTTCCATAAAATTACAGTGGTGTGACTAGATGATTTTCACTGACCAGTGACACTTAACAGTTTACCATTTCAATAACACTTCAGGACAAACACCCAACAGAGATTATGACTTTTATTGGATTTAATATGTTGGACTGTTACTCTCATAAACATAAAGTTTGTGTGGATCTAGCGTGTGAAAAAGTTTTCAATTTATTTTAGCACTATGAAGACATCAAACCTAGTCATCATATAATGTTTCATTGTGTTTTCATCAACACCTAAAAGGGAATAAAGCAATTGAAATTCTATATACATGATGTGTAGTTCAGCAAGTAATCCTCTCAGTTTGCCAGATACCTTGTGTTTGGAAGAATAACTAGACAGTCTGTTACTTGCTAGTTAAAGGTATTTAGTGTGAGTCCCCCAAGAGCTACAGAAATATACATACACATTTTTAACCAGACAAGCAGGTACCAAATAATGGGAAATAACAAAACAATTAAATTTCAAAAACAAAACATAATCAGAAGACAAATTTGGTTATATTTTGGTTTGATTAATTTGCATAAATATAAAACTATTTTATATTTTATTGATTAATTCTTGTCATTTGGTACCTGCAAGTTCAATAAAAACATTTTTACACTCCTGTGCTGGGTATCTATTTTATTACAGGACAGCAGTAATATAAAATAATGCCATATCAAGCAGGAAGCAAATAACACTGAAGCCAGTCTAGATGCGATAACATTTGTAAGTAACCCAACAACTTCTCTTCAACAAATTTTCTTTTAGACTATACTTGCTAAAACCCTAAGAAACAGCAGTAACTTCTGTAATCATCTATTAAACAAATACATAAAATAACATCTACCTGCTGAATTCACAAAAAAAAACTCCCTTAACATAATTCAATAGACTACACACTTTCTAAACACTTTATTATTCTCACTGGGGCCTGCTTCTTAAATGATCACTGCTTTACTGAAACTTTTACAAAGTAATGTAAACTTCAGTTTCACTTTCAGCCTGGCAACCATGTAGAATCTGTATGTTCTTCTTGTTTCAGCTGAATATCCAAATTTGATAGTTAACAGCTCTAAATGATCTTGTGTGAATGCAAGACACACTTGCAGAAACGATTAACTGGTCAAGAGCTAGATATGGTCTTAGCTTGAGGCAGCCACAACTGCCTCCGGTTTCCCTGTGACCTTTTAAATCGTTATCTTACTTTGGCTGAAAAGAATTAAATGCGAATGATGATGATGAGGACTAATCCGTCTGAAAATCACCTATTACTCCAAAATCGAAAACATGAACGTCCAAACAAGCAGGATTTGTTGTATTACTTAGCATCTAAACGGTCAAGTGAAATGAAAATGTGAAGCCACCGGTCCTTTTAAGACCAAGGTTTTTGTGACCGTTCTTTTCCCAACTTGTTCAGCACAACAACGTTTTAGCTTCATCCATAAGAACCTGGCCTCTAAAGCTTTGTTTTATTAATTACCATATTTAAAGATGCCAATTGACCACGTTAATATAAGAAACAAACAAATATACATTTATAAGCATATTTATGTTCCAGAAACAACGGCAATGTTAACATTTATTTTTAGATCTTAACAAAAATCGTTAACTCATTGTGTTACACTGACCTGGAGAAGGGGTGAATGGCTAGAAGGGAAATCCAGCATCCAAGCAAATATTTAAAGCTCCCGACGTGAGCGCGCTTTGTGCAGGGGGTGTAATTCTTACACCCTTCTACAAAGGCCAGGATCCACCCGCATTATTATTCTCAGCAGATCCGAGCTCATTAGCCAACAAAGGAAATTCCCAGTTGAGTCCAGGGAGCTCCCACGTCTGGATGATTTAGCCCTCGCGCCACAGTACGAGATGTGCAAGCAAAGCGGCCGAAAGGCTCCTCGCACAACCAGGCTGAGGGCGGACAGTAACGCGCCAAGAAAGACGGACACAAGACGCGTGCAATCTATTCTGCTAGCGCCGGAGGAGCTCAAGCCACACTTACACAACGGTATCAGTAAGGTCGTAAAAAAGCCCGGAGAAATCAGTTTAAAGTAAAATATCAGTATAAGCAGTACGATACAATCCTCGCCTGTCGCTCCCAGAAGAATACGCTTTAAACGAGATACTTTCAGGACCAGAAATTATACATTTTATGATTTAAGTTTTATTTCATAAGCCCAGCTTTTGACTTTTTTCCCCCAATTTATTTTCCACCTGACACACAATAAAGATGTTTCGTTTCATTTGTAACTGTCCCGCTAGGCTGGCTTGGGATTGGCCTCCAAAACAAACTGCTGCGCCTTCTTCGCTAGGCTGCCCTGCGCACATTCACTGGCCGAATCAGTCCGTGTCAGCGCCTGAGGGGAGCCAGCCAGCCTTGGACAGTGGGCTATTCCCGTCTGTCTACTCAAGGAGACCCGCCATCCAGCTGTGTGGACTCTAGGAGGGAGGGAACACAGGGGTGCGATGGACGTAAACGTTTTGTGTTTTGCATTTTGTACACCTGGCATAATGGGGCACTAGGCTCTTTTTTGGCTTTTACGAAGCGAGCCCCGTTTGTCATCCCTGTCTGTGCTGCGTTCCCGGAGATATTGCAGGGAACACCCTCCGGCGGAAAGGGGCTGCGCCTTCCGCTCTGCTCAGCGCATTTTTCTAGCACAGGGTTTAGGTGATTCATTTTCTGTGTGAAGCCAGACCATACAAATCCGTACTAGGTAAGACGGCTTAAAAAGGGGAAAAGAGACGACTCCCTTTGCCTGAAACCAACAGGATTTAATAATGCAACAGTTATACTGCTTACCTCCGGGCGTTTGCATAGATGGTCAGTAGATGGTTTAGCATCTGATTATTCTATGAGTGTTCGCAAACAGTAGTCGCTGTCTTCTTAAAAATTGCAGATCCTAATTTTTTTCCACTCTTGCCAGCACCACTAGCTCCCCTTCGCCAGGGCGCTTCAATGACGTCAGGACCTTAAGCGCGCTCCCGATGCAAGGACATGAGAGAGCGCGCTACTCTTGTCTGGGAATCGAAGGCGCCATGCTGTGAAGGTCGTAAATGTTTTGGGGTGGAAAATAGCAGGAAAAAAGCTAGTGCTATAACTTTAAAATGCATTGCAGACGCAGTATAATGTACACATTTTATTTAATGTTTAGGGTTTTTGCTGCTTATGCTGAATGTGTTTTAACCAAGAGTTAGACATCTATACATTTTAGTATAGTTGAATTTAGTCAAGACGATTCCTTGACATGGTCTCTAAATGAGGTATTCTTGATTCTCTGTAGGGAAGTTAGACTAATTTTAAACTCTAAATTGATGCTGTATGATTGAGGTGTGGATGTGCACATAGCCTATGAGGGATGTACAATAGATGTGGATAATCATGTGGCTTGTGATAGACATGCAAGTGGTATTTTTCCACCTCACACACAATAAAGACATGCAACTGGTTCCACCAGGATGAACAAGCCTTTGAAGTGGATTAAGCTGGACTGGAGAATAAATGGATATGAAGTTTTCATCTGCCAAATGTCAATATATATCTAATTCATGACAAATATTTTGATTACAGTAATGTAACTGTAACTGGTGCTTAGATGAAACTACTCAATTGTGTAATAGAGGAAAAAACAGAATATATTTAATAATGGGATCACGTAGTTCTCCAGTTCCTAATGACTGACTAAGTTTTTAATCATTTAATTCATCTTCTCTGATGGATTTGGTTTTCACCAACTCCTACCTTTTCTCCTTTTATCTGCCCTGGCTTTGTTCCCTCCATCACTTCCCATATACGTTACCTGCTCTTTCCTTTTCAGTTGTACATCTGGTGAAGGCTATACAGTTGAAATATTGTGTCTTTAACATTCTTTTCTTTTTGGGATGGAAATAACCTTAAATCATTTTTCCCTACACAAACTCCATATTTTAATAATGAAACTGATAATGTGGCTTGTGTCTCATACAGACTAGCATTTATTCCAAATGCAGAAATTGCTCATCAGGAGTACTCATCAGAAACGGTCCAGGGGCCTCATGCATAATGCCGTGCGTAGAATTCGCACTATAACATGACGTAAGCCGAAATGTGCTTACGCACAGAAAAATCCAGGGGCCTCATGTATAAACGGTGTGTACGCACAGAAATGTTGTGTACGAATGTTTCCACGTTCAAATCACGATGCATAAAGCCACACACATTTCCACGGTACCTCATACCCTGCCGTGCGCAAGTTCTCCGCTCGGTTTTGCAGACTGGCGGCACCCAGCATCAAAGCAGTGCTACTGTTCCTGTGTGGTTACCCTTTCTTTCTTAGATGCACATTCCTGACGTGGCTTTATAAATACACTGAAACTAACTGCATATTGTTTATTAGTGTAATGCATCTGATTGTAATTAACTTGTAACAATATAATGGTCCAGGGAATAGCCATAGTATTCCAAATACCATTGCTGCTTTAGCGTTGTTACTCTCACTGCACCTTTCTTTTCTGCTTTTAGCTGCTCCCGTTAGGGGTTGCCACAGCAGATCATCTTTTTCCATATTACTCTCACTGCACCACTCGGTGTATTTATATCACTGTATCTGAGTGGTGAATCACAGCAGCAGCTGAAAGAGAATTATCGGGATACAGCATCAAGCACACGCTGCCTCAGCCATGCTGTCTATTGAACTGCTCTCATACAGCAAAAGTTTCAAAGCCTTTCCTGTACGGACCTCACGGTTCAGAAACAGTTTCATCCCAAGACCTTTAAACACAGTCAATCAGTCCATCAAGGGCTCCTTGTAGAACTGTTTGTACTTATAAGTACAATTACCTCACTGTAAACTTGCACTTCAGTTATAATATTGCATAACCTGCGCCACTTTATAAAGTGCGTATTTATATATGATGACGATATCATTTTTAAGAGGAAATGCAGCAAAATATTTGATTATATTATACAGATAAAACTAACTTCATTTAAATAATCTGTATTGTTAATAATTAGACATGTGAGAACACTAGCTAGTTCACAGATTGATCCTGATTGATTACTGCATGCTGGAAGGATAGATGGATAGAAAACTTAAACATGTACAACGAAAATATTTCAATGTTCCTTAAAAGTTTTGAAGAATTGTCGTTGTAAGCTTACAGATGGCTTAACGTCTATTACAGAGCTGATTGTGTGGCGATTTGAAGAAAGAAAAGTAAGGACAGGAATTGGGGGTTAGTACATTAGAAAGAGACAGTACCACCACCGTGTTCCCATGTTAAATAACATGCTTTCATTCCTATCATCATGAAAAAGATATCACATATACATCTCAGTATTTTAATTATTCAGACAGCTGTAATATCACGAATGTAATGGATTCTATGTTCTGTCGGAGGAAGAGAAAGCCGATTTAAGAACCACGTAGTGATTCACACACAGCACAAAGAAGATCAAATAAAAAACAAAGCATTTAACGTGTTACTTTAGTTACGATGGGATTTGAGAAACTAGTAAATTAAATGATTTTAAGATGAAGTTTATGATGTTCTTTAACTTTAATGACAAAATAACCTACGTGATTAAAGTGGAAATTTCGAGATTAAAGTTGACATTTCCTACTTTTTTCCCCACTGTGTGACTATTTTTTTTTCTCTGTACACTAATAAGCTTTCATACAACACTCAGGCATTGGGCTACGACTCGCCTTTTTACGGCAACTTGGATATGTGACAACTTCTTTTTTATTTCAGCTACTGTGCGACTTTGTGGACTTGAGCTTCCGAGTTTCTTCGACACTCTGTCACTCGATCAACTTCCTTTTGTTGATTATACCACTGTTTAAACCAGACCTATAAATACCTGGGAGTACAGCTGGATGATAAATTGGACTGGATTGCCAATACTGATGCTCTGTGTAAGGAAGGACAAAGCCAACTATACTTCCTTAATAAGATGCTGCAGATGTTCTATCAGACAGTTGTGGCGAGTGCCCTCTACTATGCGGTGGTGTGCTGGGGAGGCAGCATAAAGAAGAGGGATGCCTCACACCTGGACAAACTGGTGAGGAAGGCAGGCTCTATTGTAGACACGGAGCTGGACAGTTTGACATCCGTGGCAGAGCGACAGGCACTGAGCAGGCTCCTGTCAATAATGGAAAATCCACTGCATCCACTGAACAAGATCATCTCCAGACAGAGGAGCAGCTTCAGCGACATTAATATTATACAAAATTATTGTCTGCCTGTTATACTTTCATTGTTATCACTCTTTAATTTAATATTGTTCTTTATCAGTATGCTGCTGCTGGAGTATGTGAATTTCCCCTTGGGATTAATAAAGTATCTATCTATCTATCTATCTATCTATCTATCTATCTATCTATCTATCTATCTATCTATCTATCTATCTATCTATCAAATAGTAAGTAAATAGTATATAGTAAGTAGTAAATTCTTATATTGTCCTCCGTGCTTTTCCCATTGTCTTTTAACAGAAGGCTGAGCTTAAGGGCTATTTATATTGATTTGCATATTCATAGAGGCGTAATTCTGGGAGGAGTTGGGTCGGGACAGAAGGCGCGTGCATGAGCGTTACTTTTCACACTGACCGGGATTTATGTAGCAGAAGAATGTGGAAATTGGAGTACGCACAGATTCCTGCATCTTGATTTTTTTGTGCGTAAGCACATTTCGACATTTGTGCTTATGTCGTGTTATAGTGCGAATTCTACGCACGGCGTTATGCATGAGGCCCCAGATGAGGGAATCTGTACGTACTCCAACTTCCACGTTTTTCCGCTACATAAATCCCGGTCAGCGTCAATAGTAACGCTCATGCACGCGCCTGCTGTCCTGCCCCAGTTGCTCCCAGAATTATGCCTCTTTGAATACGCAAATCAATATAAATAGCCCTTAAGCTCAGCATTCTGTGAAAAGACAATGGGAAAAGCATGGGGGAAAATCTAAGAATTTCAGCGAATACCAAGTTGAGGCAAAAGAAAAACATACTATTTGTTGTTTTAAACAGTGGTATGATCAGCAAAAGGAAGTCGATCGAGTGACATAGCGTGTTGAAGAAACTTGAAAGCTCAAGTTCACAAAGTCACACAGTGCCCGAAATAAAAAAGAAGTCACATATCAAAGTCGCCGTGAAAAGACGAGTCATAGCCCACCATCTGAGTGTCATATGAAAGCTTATTAGGGTACAGAGAAAAAAAATAGGCACACGGGGGGAAAAAAGCACGAAATCTCAACTTTAATCTCGAAATTTCCACTTTAATCACGTAGTTTATTATGTCATTAAAGTAGAACATCATAAACTTCATCTTAAAATTGTTCAATATACTAGTTTCTCAAATCCCATTATAACTAAAGTAGCATGTTAAATGCTTTGTTTTGTATTTGATCTTCTATGTGCTCTATGGGTGTGAATCACTATGTGCTTCCGTTCTTTCTCTTTCTCGGACAGGACACAGAATCCATTACATTCGTGATATTACAGCTCTCTGAATAATTGAAATATTGAGATGTATACGTGATATCTTTTTCATGATGATTGGAATGAAAGCATGTTATTAAACATGGGAACACGGTGGCGCAGTGATTGTTCATGTCTCACACAAGATGCTGCTGTGCCATGCGTGACCTTCGATGAAATAAATAATTTATTGTAACAGTACTGTCTCTTTCAAACATACTAACCTCCAATTCCTGTCCTTACTTTTCTTTCTCAAATCAGCTCTGTAATAGACGTTAAACCATCTGTAAGCTTACAACGACGATTCTTCAAAACTTTTAAGGAACATTGAAATATCTTCGTAGTGGGTGTTTAATTATTCTATCCGTCTATCCTTCCAGTGTCACGCTAGCCTTTGCAAATATACAGCGCGAGGCAGGAACAATACGTGAACTTGCTAGCGCTGCGGCACCATGTCCTCACATGTTTAATTATTAACAACACAGATTATTTAAATGAAGTTAAAGTTTTATCTGTATAATATAATCAACATATTTTGCTGCATTTCATCTTAAAAATGATATCGTCATCATGTGTAAATACGCGCTTTATAAAGTGGCTCAGGTTGTGCAATATTATAACTGTAGTGCATGTTTACAGTAGGGTGATTGTACTTATAAGTACAAACAGTTCTATAAGGATCAATTGATTGAGTGTGTTTATTGTTCTTGGGATGAAACTATTTCTGAACCACGAGGTCCGTACAGGAAAGGCTTTGAAACATTTTGCTGTGGCAGAGGCAGCGTGTGCTTGGTGCTTTATACTGATAATTCTCTTTCCGATCAGCTGCTGCTGTGATTCCCCACTTAGATACAGTGATAAAAATACTCCAAGTGGTGCAGTGAGAGTAATATGGAAAAAGATGATCCGCTGTGGCAACCCTTAACGGGAGCAGGTGAAAGAAGAAAAAGAAGGTGCAGTGACAGTAACAACGCAAAAGCAGTTATGGTATTTGGAATAGTTTGACTATTCTGTGGACCATTATATTGTTACAGATTAATTACAATCAGATGCATTACACTAATAAACAATATGCAGTTAGTTTCAGTGTATTTATAAAGGGTAACCACACAGGAACAGTAGCACTGCTTTGACTCTGGGTGTCGCCAGTCTGCAAAACCGAGCGGAGAACTTGCGTACGACAGGGTATGAGGTACCATGGAAATGTGCGTGGCTTTTTGCCAAGTTTAGGTTTTATAGATCGCGATTTGAACGTGAAAATGTTCCTACGTAGCATTTCTGTGCATACGCACCGTTTATACATGAGGCCCCAGGACACAATGGTTAGTTTGCTGCAGTAGAACAGACTTTGATTTAGTTTGTTGGTGTGGGGTTTCTTTAGACATTCGGGAGACATTCATTTCACGTTCACTGGCAACTGTAAGTTAGCCCTTAATATCTATTCTGTGGTAAACTGGTGTTTTGTCCAGGTTCAGTCCCTAACCTGTGCTCAAAGCCACTAGAATAGAATGCTTTTCATCACAGCTCTTGGATGGGTAAAGGTGCCACTGTAAACAAATGATTATGGATGAGTTGTTCATTTTGGGCTTAAAGTAATGTGAATTGCTTACCTCTTTGGTTGCAAAAAATATTTGCAATCACTTTGTCCCAGAACTACATAGACAATTTGCAAGCACAATTCAAAAAACTTAGTGATAAAAATATAAAATAATTGTATAAAATGATGTTTTCACTGAAATTAAAGTTTTGTTGAACTAAAATTAATTTTCATATTTATGTTATAATTTTACAGTGTAGATAGGTGTATTAAAAACCATAGAGCAGTACTTTCTTTTTGAAATTTCTAATTTTCATATACATTCTCATTCTGTGCTTACATTTTTTTCAAAAGAAGTAAGTTATCAATATCATATTTATACATGTGCCAGCTATTTAGAATTAAGACATTTAGTAGCTGTATAATGTAGAAATGAAGAAAGGTATTAAAAAGCACATTGGAAAGAAAAGTCACAGCTCTGCTTTCTACATGTTTTAAACATTGATTAATTGATTTTTCTAAACCCAGCTACCCTCAGTTCTTTGTGTATGTTGAGGCCCAAAGAAAACCCATTGTCAAATAAGAATTTCAAAACCTATTTACTTTTTAAGGTGTGTTTTTAGTTATATCTTTATATATAATACTCTATCGTGGCTGTTCGTTTGTCTGTCCAGGATTTTAAATCACCTGTAGCTCACAAACCGTTTGAACTATTGACCTGAAATTTGGTACACTTATAATACGTTACATCTACTATCCGCTTTAGGGGTGATGATTGACCTCCAAGTTTTTTCGTCCTTTTTATTTTATTTTATTGTAGAATCAACTCTCGGCAGCGGCCAGCAAGGTGGTGATGCGGTGCATGTGTACGGGCGCCGTTCTCATTCCTATCACCTTTGCTGTCACTTCCTCTTCCCATTCATATCTTAAATCATTCTTGAAGCAGATTGAAGACTTAAGTGCCAGCTTAAGTGAAAAATTAAGGAAAACGTACTATAATTGCAAAACAAACACTGACTTAATCAATTCTAACGCAAAAAGATGCTGCCAGAAGTAGAGAAGAAGTGAGCTGCTAGGGTAGAGAAAAGAAGAGCTGCTCAGGAAGCAACAAGTCTTTGTGCAAATGAATGGTAAACGTACAGAGAGAGTAGGAAAACTATGAATGCTCAAGTCAAGTATATTCACTGCATGTTATTGTGCAGTGCGCCATTACTGGTATTTAAATAATATCTTTAAATTATATTGCTATTAATTGGTCTAAGTTCTCTTCCTCCCAGAAGGGCATCTTTCCACCTCATATTTTTAAGTTTATTTATATTTGGTGTTGATTTATTAAAAACAAAGGGATGTGAGATTTTCTAGAACCATGGTGTTTTGTTATACAAGTTCAAAACTACACATATATTCCAATAACTGCATAAACATCATTTAATCAAATATTATAATTTAATAAAAATGTAATTTTGTGGGTTTTTTTTGGCTGGAGACTAAATCTCCTACAGTGACTGTCTTTCCTCTTTCTCACTTCAGACAGATTATTACTTCACTTGGATTAATTTTCTTTATTGATATATTCTATAGTCAGAATGGATAAAGAAGAAGCTTCAGCCTATCAGTCATTAGTTAATATTGCACAGTAACAAAATTATTTACATAAAAAAATGAGTAATCTTTTTATCCACCTACATATCCACTCATGTTTTGATCCTGATCTTTTCCAGTCCATTTGAAGAGTCAAAGGGTGCCTTAGCTTGTCCAGCAGCATCGGGTGTAAGACAAAGCACCAACCTTGTTGGAGACTTAAGTCCTTCATTTGGCAAACACATGCATGCAGTCCCATTTACAAGTTTTGGGTCAATTTAGAGTTATTAATCAACCTATACAGCATATGTTTGGGATGTAATAAGAGACCAGAAAGACTAATCAGAAAGACTCAATCAGACAAAGGAAGGAAGTTTTAGTGTGGAGGAAAAAAGTCTTTCTCTGCACCATCTGTTAGTAAACCCGTATTGGTATGTCAGTTGTAATTCCATTATAACCAAAGCATGATCCATGATTAAAGTAGCTTCATAATTACATAATTGCACAGCAGAGAGAAAGTTAATTCTATACAATTCAATTTGTTCATGTATATTTACTCATAAGCCCAAGGAGTTGTACACTGTTCATTCTAATGCTGTTGAAACCAAAAATATTCATCAATGATAAGCAACAACTCAGTTATTTAAATAGAGTGGCAGTGTACAAGCACATAGTTACTAACCTGGATCTTTAATGAAAGAGGTTAATTTCAAAATCAAAGAGGAAATCTAATTACCTGATTTGGAGGTGACATCTTTTATGAACAATTCCTTATCTATTTTACATTTCAGAATGTTCCTGAATTTATAAATGATTATGGTACTGACGACACCCACTGATGCCGAGGTATGTGCCTCCAATTAACAAATAACAAAAACTACAATATAAAGGCAATGTCAATAAAACAACAAATAATTGTATCAGTAAATAACCAACCATTAATCAAACAAATACTAACATAAATAGAAAGCTAAATATGTTTACTGCTAGTATAATGGAATAAATCTCCATTTGTCAGAAGCATTTTCGGCCTCCAAAAAGGTCTTGGTTACTAAAGTAGACAAGAAAATTTAAATCAGCTTTAAAAAAGCATTACAGTTGGGTAAAGAATTCATTTAAAATTACTTGTAAGTATTAAAAAGGTTATGAATGCATGTTGGTGAGAGAACCAAAATGTTGACTATAACATATCTGTTGTTACAGTTGTGAATATACTGTATAGGTTAGCAAGGTGTAATTCATGTAGTTTTCTAAGTGCAATAAATGAAACATCCTCCAAAATAAGTAATCACCTGACAATCTGATTTATGTATTAACACTTCTGCTTCATTTTGTAGTGAAGATTAGAGCTGAAAATCAGTCTCATGCATACCGTATATGCCTCATTTTTGAAATGTGATACAACTAATGATTACTAGTTCACCTTTGGAATAACCACAGTACTTTTTATAAGTTGTGAAATTTGGATTGTTTTTTTTTTTTTTTCAGAGCTGTTCTGTTTTCAGTGGTTAGTTTTTAGCTTATAGATTCCAATTTAGTTAACCTGTTGTCAGTGTTTGACACTGCCCATTCAAGATAATTGATATAAAGTTACTAAAGTTACTAAATTTTCCTTGTGTAATCAATTGCAGTTCATGTATTAACTTTCATCCCTATGTGGAAATCATCACATTTGTCACACAAAACAAAAATCACCTTTTGCTATAAATGTAATACATTGCTTAGGTACAGTATGTTAGGCTGGAAAAATACCTATTGCTGCTTCATGGTCTGCTGATAACATTTCAGCTTCTTCTGTTGGTTTAGGATGCTTTTTTAATAGTCTGATCTTGTCCACTTTTCAGTTTGATTACATCGAGTTATCTGTTTAATTCACAGGTATACCCTTATTGGCCACTTTATTAGGCACACCTTGCTAATACCAGTTTGGACCCTCTTTTTCCTTCAGAACTGCGGTAATTCTTCATGGCACAGATTCAATGAGATGGTGGAAGCATTCCTCAGGGATTTTGGTCCATATTGACATGATAGCATAGTTTCTGCAGATTTGCTGGCTACACATCCACAATGTGAATCTCCTGATCCACCACATCCCAAAGGTGGTCTATTGGATTGAGATCTGGTGACTGTGGAGGCCATTTCAGTACAGTAAACTCCTTTTCATGTTCAAGAAACTAATTTGAGATGATCTGAGCTTTGTGACATGACACATTATCCTGCTGGAAGTAGCCATCAGAAGATGAGTACACTGTAGTCATAAAGGCATTGATATGGTCAACAACAGTACTCATGTAGGCGGTCTCATTTAAACCTGCTCAGTTGGTTCTAACAGTCCCAAAGTGTGCCAAGAAAATATTCCCTACAACATTACACCACCAGCAGTGTGAACTGTTGGTTCAAGGCAGGATGAATCCATGCTTTCATGTTGTTGATGCCTAACATCCAAATGTTGCAGCAGAAATCAAGACTCATCAAACCAGTCTATGTTTTTCCAATCTTCAATTTTGATGAACCAGTGAGAATTGTAGCCTCAGTTGTCTGTTCTTAGCTGACCAAAGTGACACCCTGTGTGGTTTCCTGCTGCTGTTGCCCATCTGCTTCAAGTTTTGATGTGTTGTACATTCAGAGATGTTCTTCTGCATATTGCAATTATAATGAGTGGCTATTTAAACTACTGTTGCCTGTCTATCAGCTCAAACCAGTCTGGCCATTCTTCTCTGACCTCTAACATCAACAAGTCATTTTTGCCCAGAGAACTGCCGCTCACTGGATGTTTTCCCTTCTTTGGACCATTCTCTATAAGCCATAGAGATAGCTGTATGTGAAAATTCCAGTAGGTTAGCAGTTTCTAAAATACTCGGAGCAGCCCGTCTGGCACCAACAAACATGCCATGTTCAAAGTCACTGAAATCCCTTTTCTTCCCCATTCTAATGCTCTTTTTGAACTTCAGCAGGTCGTCTTGATAGTATCTACATGCCTAAATGCATTGAGTTGTTGCCATGTGATTGGATGATTAGATATTTGTGTTAACAAGCTGTTGAACCAGGTGTATTTAACAAAGCTGGCTGTTAAGTGTATATTTTCAGATATATTGAAGTTGTAGCCCTGAAATTATGAATTAAATTGATGTTGTGAAGTCAAGTTAAACTCACAACTACTGTATATAACTATGCAAATGGAACAAGAAGCCTCATTATTGTCTTTTTTTTATTAATTATAAAATTGGGTTTTTACTTATTAGAAATTTAGAACATTATTTTGGATGCAATTTTACTCATTGTGTTTTGCTTAATAACAGTAGTTTATATACATTTTAGCTGTACATGTTTCTTAATAATTGAATGACAGCCTTAACTAGAATAATTTTCCGATTAGAAGTTCTGCAATGATACACTGTATGTTGTCTATAGTATGGATGTTACCCTCCAAGCTTTTCATGATGTGAGAACTGTGCTATTTTGTTTACATATACACATATGCAAAATTATTTTAGTACAGTAAAGAGCACAAATATATGCTCCCCAAACCACCACTATCAAATAGTAGGAATCAAATTTATAATTCTGTCAACTTTCATTTGTTATGCAGTAGAAAGTAACAACTACAATGTTAATCAAACCTAATTTGTTCAGTAAAGGGCTACAAAGCCTTTTAGCCTGTCAAAGCAAAACTGGATGCAAGGTAGAAATGAACTCCAGAAGTTGAGCCTGTGCACAAATATACATATACACATTCCTTAAAGGCAGCTAGCTTAGACCCACCACAAAGTGCAGGTTATATCTCGGGACACAAAAGAATACCTTTTGGAACATAGGAGTTCAGATGTAAAACAGCAGCCACCATGAAGATTGCAATAACCTATAAAGAGAACACAAAAAAAAAGAAATTGCTCATGTGTCTGTGTGCAGTGTATATTACCAGTAGCTTTCTGGAATAATAAGTAGCCTGTAAATATCTGCTGAGCCTGGTACTGTTATTAGTACATTTTTGTTTATGTGTCTCCAATTTTTCTACATAGTTTCATTTTAGGAGACCTTGGCACTACAAATGTAGTGCTATCCATCCATCCCTCCATCCTCTTCCGCTTATCCAGGGTCGGGTCGCGGGGGCAGCAGCTTAAGCAGAGAAACCCAGACTTCCCTCTCCCCGGCCACTTCTTCCAGCTCTTCCGGGAGAATCCCAAGGTGTTCCCAGGCCAGCCAAGATACATAGTCCCTCCAGCGTGTCCTGGGTCTTCCCCGGGGCCTCCTCCCTGTTGGACGTGCCCAGAACACCTCACCAGAGAGGCGTCCAGGAGGCATCCTGATCAGATGCCTGAGCCACCGCATCTGACTCCTCTCGATGCGAAACTACAAATGTAGTGCTATTACCATTTTAAATTTTTTTACTTTTCACTGCTTTGTGGTGTACTTTTATCCATAGGGTTATTATTTTATTTTAATATTCCTTTGTAATTTCATTCAAACTTTTCACTGTGTCTACTCAAACATACAAATAATTTCCCCTTTCTTTCTAGATTTTTCTCCGGGCGCTCCAGTTTTCTTCCATATCTCAAAGACGCATGCACAATTAAATTGCGACTTTAAATTGGCACTGTGTGAATTGACTGACATCTTGTCCATAACTGTTTTTTTTCTTTGTAATCTTCTGCCCAAAGCTGCCAGATTTTTGCCCTTGTAACTCTGAACAGGTATAGGTAGCTTTGACGATGGAAAGATGTTTAATGGACCCAGTTTAAGATAACAATTGTCTCTACTGTTTTGCTTTTCACCCGGATTTCAATGAGCATTTGCAATTAACTGCTTTTTAGTTAAATTGTACAAATCTGCAGCATTATACTTCTCACAAAATTTTTCGTCTTCTGATTATAATTTAATTTTGTTCTTATTTTTTGGAAGACGTATAGTGCACTTCATATTTGAAAGCATTGCAAAATTTTGACAAGAATAGACCATTCAGCCTATTCAACTAATTCCTCCAAAATATTTAATCATTAATCCCTTGTGGACTCTGTTTTTTCATTGTTTTTCTCAGGTTTCCACATGTGTTGCATAAGAAGTTTATTATATAACATCAACACAGTCTTTATTTCCTCTCCTCTTTTCCAGACACAACATCCTTTAACGTACATCAGTGACCATCCTGTTGACCTCATTAACTTGGCAAGTGTTTGCATGCTTAAAGGTGATAGATGGTTCAAAGACTTTACTTGGAGCATTTATCCATCTGCCCATTGGAAATCCCAGCTGTAAACAC
This sequence comes from Polypterus senegalus, assembly GCF_016835505.1. NCBI lineage: Eukaryota > Metazoa > Chordata > Cladistia > Polypteriformes > Polypteridae > Polypterus > Polypterus senegalus. Next base: position 167,900,803 of record NC_053164.1, on the reverse strand, counting down.
TATTTGTAAACTTTTATTTTTAAATTAAAATTTACTTAACATAAATTTAAAGGAAGGAAAATTCATTTTCTGTCTTGCACCAAACCTCAAGGAGATCTACAGACTCTCCAGGGCTGTCTTAATGCATGGACACACTAGGCAGTTGCCCGGGGGCCCCATGAGCACAGGGGCCCCATGCTAATCTATGTATGTTGTGACTTGCTAAAATGGTTGTGTAGGTAGGGGCCCCAGTGCACTGCTTTCCCAGGGGGCCTATAACGCTGTTAAGATGGCACTGAGACTCGCCAGAAAAAATAAAACTTGAAAGCAATCAGTATTTTTTTAGTGATCCACTGTGTCATATGCTATCCATTACCAATATTTGCACATCTCATTTGAAGGTCATAAAGTACACAGAAGTGAAAAAATATAGAATTAAGTGTGAAACATATCAAGTAAGTAAATACTTTGCTCCCCAGCAAGCTTAAATTTTCATTTAGTTGTTAAATATGTTATTGGTTTCTTGGTTTCTCAAGATGCAAAGAGCCCAAATTACTTTAAAAATTCATGCCTGGTTAAACTATGATGATCTTTAATGTGACTTAGATGACACTTATGGTGGTGGTGGGGGGGTTTCTTACATGATTTTTTAGGAGTTAAGAGATGCAAACTAAAAATTTGTACATAAAAGGGCACAGCTGTATGCTAACAACATTATAAAATAATCATATTATGTAAGCTTTTAAGATGTTGTATTATCGTGGTATAACCTTCAACTTACACAAGTTCGTTACCAGATTGGTCTACTCTTGCACCTTACGATTAACACACAAACACATAGTTATACATACTGTATACACACAGACCTAACCACAAAAATACACAATGAATGATGTATACACAGCCCATTACTTGCTAGCACTTTAACCTATACAAGTGCCGTATGAATGATGCGTCACTCTCTAGCACTTAACTTATCTTCGATTTAGACTTACTTACCTTTGGCACGAACATTATACAATGTCTTCGATATATCTCAGTCATCAATATTACTTTTGGTTTCCAGGAATATACTGTATTCAAACATACAAAGGCTCAACATCCTTGGTTATAGGCCATTTATCAACTGTGGCAGGTGGCTGGCGTCCATGCCCAGCCGGGATGCCCCTGCACACTGTATTCAGGGGGAGCAGCCCTGGACAGTCCAATACCTCCCCCTGGATGCTAGATGGCCGCCCCCCTGGGCTGGTTTAGTGCTTCGGTTTCCCACAGGGCTCCCTGGGAATTGAAGTTGGGGGCAGCCCTGTTCGGTCCCGTAGGTACCACCAGGGGGTGCTGTGTTTGGGACTCCTGAATCCGTGTGGGCAACAGATTCGTCACGCCTGGAAGTGCCGCCAGATCTTGGTGATCAAACACCTGGAGCACTCCCAGGTGACCTATAAAAGGGAGCCAGCAACTACCACTCATCGGCCAGAGTCGGGTGGAGGAGGACAAGGTTGCTAGGGAGGAGTGGTGGTGCCAAGGAAGTGAAAAGTATTTGTGCCGTACTGGTGCTTGGGACTGTGTTGTGGCTGGGGGAATTACGGGGAAGACGTGCCCTCCAGCTGAAGAGAAATAAAAGTCTTTTTATTTTAGATGTGCCTCCTGTGTCCAATCTGTGTCAGGTCAATAGCGCCTTTCTTACACAACCAATGAATGTCTTACTTTATGTGGTGCTCACTATTGGATAGAACTCTCATCTTCAGCTTGTTAAAACATCCCACTTCAGATCATATGGTACTGCCTTACTGCTCCATATTTACCTTATTTCAACCACTCTAGATATAAAGACAAACTATAGAAAGTTAAAAGCAACTTGGTGTTCATTAAATAACAATAATACCAGTAAAGTGTAAAAGAAAACGCATAGCAAAGTCTGTATATATATATATATTTTGATCTAGCAATTGATGAAATACATGAGTTACGTCCCCCAATGTTTAGATGAACTGGTCACAAGTGCCTTGGCCTTCTTTTCTAATGTTGCTTTTTTGTCATCGCTGTTTCTTCTTCTGACAGTGCTTTTTTGTCCTTCTCCCCTTCTGCTCTCTCTCTCTCTCTCCATCCATCGGACCAGTTGTAGTTATATTAAAATTCCACATCTTTGTGATGTGTGATATGGGGCTTCTTAATGACATGGGCTTCATAATACAGCTTTGTGATTTGGGCTATTACACACTTTTGATTGGCTGGCTGTCAAAGTTATGTTTACAAGTGATAAGATCTAATCAACACAGCCTGAAGCAAAACCTTCAAAGCAGATGTTTTAAGGTGATGTTAAATGTCCTTGTCAAATTAAGTTAATCTTTGTGTGGGCAAAAATAAAATATAAAATGTAAAATCCACAACACTAGAGATGTGAAAATGGACAATAGTTCAATATAAAGCATTACAACCAAACTTTTTTCAAAATAAAAGGTCCTGTAGCAGCCTGGGTGGATGTGTAAATGCTCAGTCTATAATATATGACCATAATTAAATTATGCTTTTAAACTATTTCCTCTCACCTCCAATGTCATTTTCATGATCCTAGTTTGAGACACCTTCTTTATACATTTAACCTAAGTCTAGCATTGCTAGATGTGTTTACACCTGTTATTATGCATGTTAGATCCTCCTTCCTGGCAGGATGGATGGATGGATGGATGGATAGATAGATAGATAGATAGATAGATAGATAGATAGATAGATAGATAGATAGATAGATAGATAGATAGATAGATAGATCGATTCCTGAAGGTCTTTAAATATATAAGTACAAACACACACGCTATGACCTGAACACACATTAGAATGACTAAAAAACAACAAATTTGAGTAAGAAATTAAACTTCTGACTTGGCAGTCACAGCCACAGTGACGCATTATGCAGATGTATTGCTGTTGGTATAAATGAGCCTCAGTAGCATTTTTTGACAATTCTGCTGAATCATTTTTTGGCTGAAAGTATTCAGTGTTGCTGTGTTAGAGAGAGGATGTACAGTTTTGTTCATAATAGCACTCAGATTTGCTACTACCTTCAGGAGGTCCAGTGTGTCCTATAATTGAGCATGTCCTTTTAATTAGCTTGTTGACTCAGTAGGCCTCTCTTGAAGTGATGTTACCAGCCCAGAACACCACATCTTAGAAAAAAGTACCAGCCATCACAGAGCTGTAGAAGATGTGAAAGATGTCATCTCACACATTAAAGGAACACAATTTTAGTAAGGAAAAAGACCCTGCTCTGCCCTTTCTTACACAGTTCTGTGATCTGAGACCAGTCCAACCTGTCATTGATATGGACCTCCAAGTGTTTGTAGGAGTACACTACATTTGCATCCACTTCCTGAATAGTTATTGGACATAGGCGCTCTTTTGTGTGTCAAAGTCAATAACCAGTTCCTTGGTTTTTGTTGATGTAAGATGAATATAATTCTCTTTATACCAATAAACTAAATGCTTTATCAGACTCCTATACTCTGTCTCATTCCCTTTATCAATACACCCCATAAGTGCAGAATCGTCTGAGAATTTGTGCAAGTGACATGACATGGTGTTATATTTATAATCAGAGGTGTACAGAGTGAATAGAAAAGTAGACAGGACGGTTCCTTGTGGTGCTCCAGTGTTGCTCACATCTTAATCAGAAACGCAGACCTTCAGTCTCACAAACTGTGGTCTGTCTGACAGATAGTCCATTATTCAGGACACCATAGGCTCATTCACCTGCATGTCTCTGTTTACCCTTAATAGGGATAGCTGGATGGTATTAAAAGCACTGGATAAATTGAAAAACATAATCCTCACAGTGTTGCCATCTTTGTCCAGATGAGAATAAGCCTTGTGGAGCAGATAGGTAATTCCATCCTCCACTCCATTCTTCATCAGATAGGCAAACTCTAGTGGGTCTAGAGGGTCTACCACAGGAGGACTCATATAGTCCAGGCCCAGTCTCTCAAAGGTATTAATGATGTGAGACATAATTGTCCCTGGTACGTAGTTTTTTGGTAAAGGGGCACCTGCCTTCTTTGGAACAGGAACAGTTTATAATGTTTGCCACATCAGCTGCATTTTCTGAAGCCTTAGAGACAGACTGAACAGGTCACAGAGGACACCATAAAGTTGGTCAGCACAGGCCTTAAGATTTTGAGGATTCACTCCATCTGTTCCTGCAGCTTTTTCTGTGTGTACACTTTAATTATTACTATGCTATTCTTAATTATGGACCATTTCTGAAGTGTTTTCCCATGGCTGTTACAAAGCATAATGGATCAGTCACTCATCTGCTGAAACCATGATTTATATTCCGATTTAATATGAATAGTCAGATTTGAACTTGCATGAAGATATCATTTATTTAGAGATCATGATCAATTAATTTTTAATTAATTTCAAAGTACAGCAATTGATTCCCAAAAATTGTAATATAGCTTATCAAACACTATTGTAGGTTTCTTTGAATAGAAGATAGACATATGATAAAAATATGTTTTGCTTTATTGTTAATTGTATTCAATGCCCTTGAAATAAGGCAACACAATGGTTAGCACTGATGCCTGACATCTCCTGGCACCTGAATTAAATTCCCAATTCTGTTCTTCTTTCTGTAGATTTTGAAGGGACCTCACTGGCCTCCTGTATCACAATGACGTGTATTAAGAAAGAACGAGAGATAGAGAGAGAGAGAGAGAGAGAGAGAGTGTATGTACAAGACATGTGTTGAACAAGTGTCCCATCTAGGGTTAATGTGTGTCTTGCTTTTTACTTTCATTAATGTAATTTTGTCATTTATAGCTGGAGTGGTTTCTTCTTCTTCTTCCGGGTGCTCCCTTTAGGGGTTGCCACAGAGGATCATCTTTTTCCATATTCTCCTGTCCTCTGCATCTTGCTCTACACCCACCACCTGTCTTCTCTCGCCACATCCATAAACCACCTGTTAGGCCTTCCTCTTTTCTTCTTACCTGGCAGTTAAATCCTTAGCATCCTTTTCCCAATATACTCAGCATCTCTCTTCTGCACATGTCCAAACCAATGCAATCTTGCCTCTCTGAATTTGTCACCAATCCATCCAACCCGAACTGACCCTCTAATGTACTCATTTCTAATCCTGTCCATCCTTGTCACACCCAATGCAAACCTTAACATCTTTAACTCTGCCACCTCCAGTTCTGTCTCCTGTTTTTTGGTCAGTGCCACAGTGTCAAACCCATATTACATAGCTGGTTTCGCTACCATCCTGTAGACCTTCTCTTTTACTCCTGCTGATACACATCTGTCACAAATCAATCCTGACAATGTTCTCCACCCACTCCACCCTGCCTGAACTCTCTTCTTCTCCTTTCTTCCGCACTCTCCATTACTCTGTAATGTTGATCCCCATTATTTAAACTCCTCCACATTTGCCAACTCTACTCCCTGCATCCTCAGCACTCATCTGACCTCCATGTCATTCACACACATGTATTCATTTTAGTTCATACTGACCTTCTTTTCTCTCCTCTCTAGAGGATATCTCCTCCTCTTGCTACAGATCACAATGTCATCAGCAAACATCATAGTCCATGGGGACTCCTGTCTAATCTCCTCTGTCAACCTGTCCATCACCATTGTGAAGAAGAAAGGGCTCAGAGCCGATCCCTGAGGTAATCCCACCTCCACTTTGAATGCATCTGTCAATCCTACTGCAGACGTCACCACTGTCACATTTCCATCGTACTTATCCTGTACAACTTTTACATAATTCTCTGCCACTTTCCTCATACAGCACAACAACTCCTCTCTAGGCGTCCTGTCATATGCTTTCTTCAGGTCCACAAAAACGCAATGCAAATCTTTCTGGCCTGCTCTATACTTCTCCATCAACACCATCAGAGCAAACATTGCATCTGTAGTGTTCTTTCCTGGCATGAAACCATACTGTTGTCACTAATCATCACCTCCCTTCTTTACTTAGTTTCCACTACTTCATGCTGTGGCTCATTAGTTTTATCCTTCTGGCGTTGCTACAGCTCTGTGCATCCCCTTTAATCTTACAAATCAGTACCAGTACACTTCTCCACTCCTCAGGCATCCTCTCACTTTCCAAGATTGTATTAAAAACTCCACTGCCATCTCTCCTAAACACCTCCATGCTTCCATAGGTATGTCATCTAGATTAATGGCCTTTCCATTCTTCATAATCCATTGTACTTCCTGATTCACTATCTCCACATCATCCAACCTTCTCTCTCTCTCTCTCCCTCATTCTCTTCATTCATCAGCCTCTCAAAGTACTCTTTACATCTGCTCAACACATTCTCCTCGTTTGTGAGTATGTTTCCATCTTTATCTGTCATCACCTTATTACCAGCTTGGTCCCTCTGGTTAGCCAAACGGTACAGGTCCTTTTCTCCCTCCTTAGTGTCCAACCTCTCATACAACTCATATGCCTTTTCTTTACGCCTTTGCCACCTCTCTTTTCACCTTACATTTTACCTACTTGTACTCCTGCCTACTTTCTGTATCTCTCTGACTATCCCACTTCTTCTTCGACAACCTCTTCTCTGTATACTCTTCTGTACTACCCCATTCCACCACCAGGTTTCTTTGTCCTTCTTCCTCTGTCCAGATGTCACACCAAGCATCCTAGTTGTCTCCCTTACCACGTCTGCTGTAGTTGCCCAGCTATCTGGTAACTCTTCTCTGTCCAGCTCTCTGGTAACTCTTCCCTGCCACCCAGTCCCGGTCTTACCTCATCCCTAAACTCATCCCTGAACTCAACCTTGCACTCTTCCTTTATTAGCTTCCTCACTCTCCTCCTCTTCTTGATCTCCAATGTCGTCCTACAGACCACCATCCTATGCTGCTTAAATATGCTTTCTCCTTCCACCACTTTTCAGTCAAATGCCTCCTTCAGACTGACCCTTCTGCATGGGATATAATCCACCTGTGCGCATCTTCCTCCACACTTGTACTTCACCCTGTGTACCTCCCTATTTTTAAAATACGCGTTTACCACAGCAATGACCATGCCCATCCTTTATTCAAAATCCAGTGCGATCTGACCTTCTTATACTTCTCCTTGACACCATACCTCATCATCTCCTCTGTTCCATTCACCAACACACCTATTGAAATCTGCTCCAATCACCACTCACTCTCCCTTCGGAACACTCTCCACCATTTCATCCAACTCACTCCAGAAATCTTCTTTCTCACCCATCACACACCCAACTTGTGGGACATATCCACTAACAACATTCATCATCACACACTGAATTTCCAGCATCATAATCATCACTCTGTTCACCTCCAAAACACTTTTGACATACTGTTCCTTCAGGATAACCCCTACCCCATTCTCCTTTCATCCACACCATGGTAGAACAATTTGAACACACCTCTGAGCCACCTGGCGTTTCTTCCCTTCCATTTAGTCTCTTGCACCTACAGTATATCAGCCTTCCTTCTCTCCATCATATCGGCTAACTCTCTCCTCTTACCAGCTCATCTCCTCCTGCCTCTAAACATGCCTTCCCCCTCTTCTTCTCCTTCTTTGGCCAACAGTAGCCCAATTTCGCCAGCACCCTGTTGGCAAACAGTACTGGTGGGAGCCGTTGTTAACCTGGGCCTTGACTGATCCAGTATATAAATTTGTATTGTTGTCCGCATATTGATCTAGCAAAATTTTACACTGGATGGCCTTCCTGATGTGACCCTCCCCATTTATCTGGGCTTGGAACCAGCAAGAATAAACACACTGGTTTGTGCATCACCTGTGGCTGGATTATAGCTGGACTGACAACTGTACAAAAATAAAATTGTAAAGAACCTAACAATTTAAAAATGAATTTCAGGTACTGTAATACTATTAATGACCTAGAATTTAAAATGTTGCATTCTGTTCTTATTTAATCAGTCAGTCATCGTCCAACCCACTATATCCTAACACAAGGTCATGGGGGTCTGCTGGAGCCAATCCCAGTTAGCACAGCAAGGCAGGAACAAATCTTGGGCAGGGCGCCAGCCCACCGCAGGTTACACACACACACACACCAAGCACACCCACTAGGGACAATTTTAGGATCGGCAATGCACCTAACCTGCATGTCTTAGGACTGTGGGAGGAAACCGGAGCACCAGAAGGAAACTCACGCAGACACGGGGAGAACATGCAAACTCCACGCAGAGAGGACCTGTGAAGCAAACCCAAGTCTCCTTACTGCAAGGTAACAGTGCTACCACTGCATCACCCTGTTTTTATTCAAGTTTTGTTAAAATATCTAAGAAGTAATAACTTAAAAAATAACCTAAATTGAAGCATATTACTTATTAATTTATTAAGTCACTCTTCTGCTTCCTTCGCATTGCTGAAGTATTTCCATGAACTGATTGCCTAGAGTTCTTTTCTCTTCTTAGTTCAGTCTATTCACTTTAAGATCCTCATGACCACTGTGGCGGACGGATAGGACCCATGCCCAGCCGGGACGCCCATTTGACACTGGGACAGGGTGAGCAGCATGGGATGCACACTACGTCCCCCAGAATGCCTGGTGGTAGCACTCCTGGGTTACATCGGGGCCACAGGCGTGGGACTTTAGGGCTCAGACCTGTTGGGCTCCGATGCCACCACCTGGAGAAGCTGCATGGGTTAACGAGCCTCTGTGGGCTGGAATGCAGCCACACCCGGAAGTGCAGCATAATTAGGCCAATTACCACCTGGAGCATTTCCGGGAGGGCTACAAAAGGAGCCTGCAGCCACTACTCAGGGCGCCAGTGTCAGGACAAAAAAAAGCTGCCTGGGAGGAGAAGGAAGAGTGATATTGTGGTGTTTTTTCTTTTGTGTGTGTTTTTGGGGACTGTGTAGGGCCTGTGGGACATGGGGAAGACGTGCCCCACAGCCGAAGAAAATAAAATCTTTGTTTATTTTTACCTATGCCTCCATTGTTAGTCTGTGTCAGGTAGACGGCTATATAGCCCCTTTGCCACACCATGAACTAAATAGATATTTATAATTCAATTTTTAAAAAAATTAAGCAGAATTATGTACTTTAATAATTTGTTTTATTGTGTTCTTGTTTTAATAACTGTTAGCAGTTAAGTGAGTTAAACTGTGATATGTGACATGCTTTTGGTGCAAAAATCATGGTGCCAATATAACACCATTTCATTGCAGGTCTTAACCATTTTAGGCCACTGCAGATGTATATGTTTTTAGTTTTCTTTTCATTTTTCCAGCCAACAGAAATAAAAATGCTCCATTGATTTTTTTCACATAATTTTCCATGACACCTCATCTATGAACATCTGGCTGAAGTCACCAATTATAAAGCAAAAATCCCATGATGTGTTTGTGAGATAATAGTTTGGCATTTGTTACATGATTGCTGACAAACTAAATGTCTTTTTAGATATTTGGGAAAAATTACTGAGGGACAACTTTGAGACTATTAGTCCTATGCTGTGTATTACCCCTGATGTTTTTTCATTTCTTTGTATTGCTTTGAAGTTGCCAGTATAATGTGACAGATAGGGGGCGCTGTCGTCCCCTTGAACCCTCAGATCAGACTCCAGACATCAGATAAAAGTCCAATAATCTATATATATAATTCACTAAGGCAAGACACCCATGGAAAACACGCCGGAAGGGGCGTGGATTCACTAAGCCGCCGACAAGTAAGACACCTATGGCGCACGCAGGGAGGAGCCACGCACACCAACTCCAAGACCATTGGATACGACGACAACTCGCAGTGCCACGCCCACCAATTCGGACGCAACAACACAGACAGAACTGCGTCATTTATATTCGTCTGTTGTAGAGGCCTCATGCACCTCCGAGCCACCTTGACTGTTCATAGAGGCATGTTTCTCGCGATGGTGAGTTGCCATATGCAGCGTGTAAAACGGTTTGCGAGGGGTATCCCATGGGATCCTTAAAATAATCCTTTACAACTGAGGTTAAAACACAATGAAGTAAGCAGTCTTTAAAAACCGAGTTTTCAGTTACGACGCACGACCTCGTGCACCATAGCAAACTGTTTTACACGCTACATACAGCAATTCGCATCTGCGACAAACATGCGTCATCTTCACTCACGGACAATTATATGTTGCTCTTTCCAGAGTTCCATCTTTTCATTCACTTTCTGTTGTATCCTCAAATCCTCCCTTTTTAGACAACTGTGTCTTTCCAGAAGTGTTCAACCATCAATAAATAATTATGGTTCACTATTGTGTTGTATTTTGCTCTCTCCAGAGTTCCATCTTTTCATTCACTTACTGTTGTATTCTCACACCAGCCCGTTTTAGACAACCGTGTCTTTTCAGAAGTGTTTAGCAGTCAATAAATAATTATGCATGAGATTGAGTGTGTGTCTACCCGCAGAGAGGCGTGGGTAAGCCGTTGAACCCCATTCGGGCTGCAAACCGTGGAATTCCCACTAAGTGCGAGTCATACGCTCCCACTGGTTTCGTCCCTACCCTTTGTACACACCCCCCTCCCACCTCGCTACTACCGTGGCCAGGTGTCTTGGTGGATTATATATAGAAAAGCAACCAAAACCGCACAGAGCAATGAAAAGTCTACGTGAGTCACAGGTACATCTAGACTGTGTAAAGACGACAACGACTCAAGTGACGAGTTGGAGGTGGGCACATGAGCAGGCAGTGCATACTGAATGAGAAATCAGCAGACTAGCATGACGGAGGGAGCTGAATGGACGTCTTTCTCTCCTCCCGTTCCACACTCCACGACTGAGTGCTGTGCACCCCCATCCCTCCGTCTGGCAGGAGAAGGCTCGATGGCGGTCCGCCAGTTTTCAGTCACGGACGATTGTGTGTTGGTTCGTTCCGTGTATTGTTACAATGTTGCTTTTCTTGCTGATTTATTACATTACCGATTTTTCAAATGCTAATTTTCTCCCTGTGCTTAAAAATCATTAAAAAACTGGCCTGATTATGCGGCGTATGGTACGCCGCGGGTTGGCTAGTTATTTTTATTCTGACAATAATACAGTGCACAAAGCACCCTCCACTCCACTATACTCATATAATAAACAATAATCACTACAATAAACAATAATCCTCCACTCTCTCAGATGCGTTGCCACCCTTCCTCCCAACTCAGCTCAACTTGCTGGGATTTCCCACAGTCCTTTTATATCTCTTAACCCGGAAGTGCTTCAGATCCCTCAGTCCATGTGATTATTCAGCATTTCCGGGTCAGGTGAAATCTCCTCTTTTTCCTTCAGCCCAGAAGTACTTTATTTCTTCCATCCTTGTGACTGTGACGTACTTCCGGGCTGTATTGAAAATATAAGTCTCTGGGCCTCCCGGCAGCGTCCCCTGGTGGCCCCGACATTATCCAGCAGGGCTGTGCATTAATACTCCACATACCATGATGCCCTGCTGGAATTCAGGGCATTTCAACGCCACAGGGAGGGCTCCATCTGGTGGCTTGGGGGTATTGGCTGGGATGAACTTCCGGCCATATATCACAATAGATAATAAATAACTAAAATACATTTCATATCTCCGATTGAAATTAATATTCTAACAAATTTCTGGTTTTGACAAAACAGGGTGCATTTTGTCCTGGTTCTGCATATAACAACAGCTTATATAATGGTACTTGCAATTACACATTTTTATAAATTCACTCAGAAAAATGTGAAAAGTGGTGTGTTTCACTAATATTGACTAGTCTGGAAGATTGTTTTTGTGACATTGATATGTTTTACTGTGAACAGAGAATGAAGTAATTCTCTGTTATCCTTGACCTTATGCACAGGATTCATTCAAAAGGTTGATGTGAATAGGTCACTAGGAAAAATCTAAGAGAGGGAACCATTTAATGTTTTTTGGTAAGTAAGCAGACAAATGGTCAAAACACCTTCAAACAGAGAAAACAACCAAAGGCTTGCAATGTTTCAGAATATAAGGCCAAAGGGCAAAGACAAGACATTTGAATTTTATTTATTGAAGTAATATGCATTCATGTGTAAAACTAGGTATCATTAAAATGGTGATGCATACAAATAAGGAAGTTTTAGGATATTTCTTTTTGAATCTTATTTATAGTATAGAAGAGTATTTTGTTGGATAGAAGAATTCCAAAAATAAACTTAATTGAAGTAATTTCAAATAACACATCACTACTCCTCTCTGTCACACACATTTTTTTCTGTTTACTACTCCTGTGTCCTGTTCTTTAGATCTAATGTGTTTAGGATCTAATCTTCTAAACCCTGGCTGTTTTTATAACATATAAGTGGGCTTCGCTTGCCAACCCCTGTGTTTGATTAATCGGATATACAATTTAATTTTTTTTTTCTTTGGAATTGTTTCAACTTCATTATTTGCACTTTTACTTAAAAGCTTCATTAAAAACAATATTTTTTGGAGACACATTGTGACAACGCAATGTATAACTGCCCGTGAGTGAATATTGTTTCTGTTTTGTCTAATAAATAATCCGACTTTTTCTAATGTTTGTCCTTGTGATTTATTGATTGTCATAGCAAAAGATATTATTGCGGTAAACTGTAAACATTTTAATACGAATGGCATATCACGATCTCCTTTTAATGTGTAATGATATTCTTGGAATATATACATTACCTTTCTTTTTGCCTGTTAAAATTTACATCGCTTCTCCGTGATCATAAACATACACCTGACCGAATTGTGTAGTCTTTGAAATTCAACTTGTCGTTTCTTTAACTATTCCGGGACCAGATTCTCATAGCGTATGGTCTATTATTTTGTAAATCCATGTTTTTTGCATTGAATGATGCGAATGCGAAATGACTCTGTTATCTACTCTTTGCCTTTTATTTCTGATCTCTATTTGTTCTGCTGTTTTTTCAATTACACCTGGTTCTGATGATTAATCACCTTTTATTTTTTGGTAATGTGATCTTTTCTATCTTTTCTTTGATACTGTACCCACTGACATGATAAGGTGTCACAAAAGTTTTACTTGAACAATCGCTGACTTCGTAACCCCAAATATAACTTTCTAGCACCCTCTCCGATCCCACATCCCCCGCGTCTCGCCCCCCCCCTTTACCACATCAATCAATACCCCGCTATCAGTCTTCCGTGCTGTACTCCACCCTCCCTCAATCGGACCGGACAGTCACTTAAAACCAAAAAGGCCTCAACTTGACTGGGACGCTACAATACTTTCTAATTTTACTGCTTTCATATTCTGTACCTTTCTCTGCATGTGTATCGCGCCTTTGTTTGTTTGAGCTTTTTGAATTCCACTGCTTTCATAATCTCTTATCTGCCTTTTTTTCTCTCCAACGCCTTTGGGTCTCTATTCTCCATATTGTCCTTATACGCTTTATACAGTACTAGCAAAATACCCGCGCTTCGCAGTGGAGAAGTAGTGTGTTAAAGAAGTAATGAAAAAGAAATGGAAACATTTTGAAAATAATGTAACATGATTGTCAATGTAATTGTTTTGTCACTGTTGTGAGTGATGAGTGTTGCTGTCATATATATATATATATATATATATATATTTACACACACACACAAATATACACACACACATATATACATACATATATATATCTACATATATACACACAAATACATATATATATATACATACACACACACATATATAAACATATATACATATACATACATATCTACATATATACACACACAGCTATTTCAGTATCAGTTCAATACGCTGCTTGTTAAAACAGATAACTCCCGCCTTACGCAAGTCTGCGTGGATATTATGAACTATCGTATTTGTTCAAGTTCTATTTAAATTTTAAATAAAATGAATTTTTATTTAGTCGACAGAAATATCTTTGGTAGGAATGGTAAAAACAGACAGGAATATTATTCGTGAATAAATCAACTCAAACCTTAAACAACTTATAATATTTTGCTCTCCATAAAAATATATCCTGTCTAAATTATACAAGTTAGAAATAAAGTAAACGTTAAAAGAACAAACATTCAAATTTCTTTACTCTTATGTAATTTTATATAAAAATAAACTTAGATTTTAAATATCCCAAAAGATTTTGCTCTCCATAAAAATATATCCTGTCAAAATTATACAAATTCAAATATGAACATGCTGCATAACAAAACCTAGAAATATAAATAAAATGTGTTCCTTTTAGCAATAACAAATCAAATCATTCAGTTGTCTTTGCTCATATGTCATTTTAGAGCTGGACGCCTGGCATGTTTTTTTGGCAACAGGTTCGTTTCTGTTTGCTGTGAGGTTCTGTGTTGTGGAGATTCTCAGGATGGATTGCAGGTGCTCATCAGTGAGGCGACTCCTGTGTGCTGTTTTGTTAGTCTTTATCACTGAGAAGAGCTTCTCACACAGATATGTGCTACCAAACATGCACAAGGTTCGAGCCGCATGTAGACGGACTTTTTGTTCTTCAAAGTCACCAAAGCGCCGTGCAAACTCAGTGCGCCAGTTTATCAGCAAAGTGCGATTTGGGAACACCGTAGTGACGACTTGGTTTAACATTACTTGGCAACAGGGAAAGTGGGGCAAATTGCACTGGTGCATTTGTGTCTCCCATAAAAGCAGCTTCACTTGAAATCACTTTGTGATTGTGCACGGGTAAAAATGTCCGCTGAAGTGTCAGATTATTATTTAATTCTTCTGCTTTCTCTATCTTCTGCATTGCATTCAGGTTACCCTGATGTTTTGTCTCATAGTGCCGTCTTAGATTAAATTCTGTAATTACAGCCACATTAGCTCCACAAATGAGACACACGGGTTCAGTAAACATATACTCAGACTCCCATCGGTTTTTAAAGGCTCTATTTTCAGAATCAACTTTTCTCTTCAGCATCGTGAGCTAGCTGCGCAATAACTTGCAGCATCATAAGCTACACTTGATTAACGCGGTAAGTGTTCGGCAAGGCAGCTGAAGCGCTGCATTATGGGATCTGTAGTTTATTGTGTTACCAGCGCTTCATATACCCGGGCCATTAATAACAATAATACAGTATATAAAATGATCTCGCCGGCCGGATATAATTACACGCCGGGCCGGATGTGGCCCGCAGCCCTTGAGTTTGACACATATGGACTAAATAGAACTTGAAAAGATATATATTTTTTTTAAATGTGATCGCAAATTCAGATAGAGTTGACGCAAGACTACAGCCTGCATGCCTCAATAAGTCATCCTCCCTCGCTCTTACTTTTTTACCGTTCATCTAATGAATACACTGAGTATGGCTTTACCAAAACAATCATTGATGGTGAATAAAGTACTTTTTCCATTGACTTTTTCCAACGTGTGCTTTGTTTCCGCAGTAGTTGGATTTATGAATATGCTTTTATGTATCAGACGCTTCATATTTTTTGCTGCCTTTTCAATTGTGTAATTCGTTTTTTGTTCAGCGCTCTTTGGAACTGTTGCTTTTGTCTGTGCACGCGCCAGTTCACGTGAGCGCCGGTGTACATGCATCAAGTTTCCCAGCTGTGCTGGTCCCATCTCGTGCTATGTCCATGGCTGTATTTAATGTTACCTTAGTCCTGGCACTTAAAACTTTCTCTCGCAGTTTCGCTGAGTTCGTGTCAAACACCACCCTGACCATCTCATCTTCCTCTCCATAAGCACAGTCCTTCACCCGTGAATGTTTACCCGTGGCAGTTTGCTATTGGATTGCCACTGACGGATGGCCTTATATGGGCAGGCACTAAATTACAAACGCCAGCGGCAGCCTGTCTATGAACTTAATTTAAAGTGTAGGTTTACATCGTGCTTTGTTTCCGAAGTAGCAGAACTCATGAATATGGTTGTATATGTCACTCGCCGCTTTTTATTGTTTCACTGCCTTCTCAATTATATAATGCATGTTTTCTTGAGCGCTTTTTTGAGGTCTTCCTGGTTTTCTATGTACTGCGTGATTACGTGGGAGGCGTGATGATGTCACACGAAACTCCGCCCCCACGGCGTTGAAGCTCATCTCCATTACAGTAAATGGAGAAAAACTGCTTCCAATTATGACCATTACGCGTAGAATTTCGATATAAAACCTGCCCAACTTTTGTAAGGAAGCTGTAAGGAATGAACCTGCCAAATTTCAGCCTTCCACCCACACGGGAAGTTGGAGAATTAGTGATGAGTCAGTGAGTGAGTGAGTGAGTGAGTGAGTGAGTGAGGGGTTTGCCTTTTATTAGTATAGATATATATATATATATATATATATATATATATATATATATATATATATATATATATATATATATATATATATATATATATATATATATATATATATATATATATATATACAGCAGCTGTTGCTGGGCGTGCCAGAATCCATCGAGGAAGAAAACAGAAAAACATTATTGTACAAATTCTTAATTTATCTGTCCATTCCTAAATAATTAACTGGGCAGGCTATTTCGTATCAGTGCAATACACTGCTTTCTAATATGGATGACTTCCGCTCTTACGTGCTCGTAGTGCTGCGTGGGCATTATGAACCATCGTATCTGTTCAAGTTCTATTTAAATTTCAAATATAAGTAATTT
This sequence comes from Polypterus senegalus, assembly GCF_016835505.1. NCBI lineage: Eukaryota > Metazoa > Chordata > Cladistia > Polypteriformes > Polypteridae > Polypterus > Polypterus senegalus. Next base: position 167,884,281 of record NC_053164.1, on the reverse strand, counting down.
TTATTTAGTCGACAAAATATATTTGGTAGGAATGTAAGTTCAATTTAGTCATCATTGCTTAAATTTTTCTTCACCATAGAAATGTAAAGAACCTACTTATATCCAAATAGAACTTGAAAAGATATATTTTTTCGAATAATTAATTAATAATTAATTCCGCGCGCATTTTAGATCGACTTAATGCGCACTACATCGAGCCCCGTGCTGTTGTGCTCTGGCCTGCCTGCCTCAACAAGTCATCGTCGCTTCACTGTTACTTTTTTATCGTTCATTTAATCATTGGCCTCTCTACACTTTTGTTTATTTTTGGGTTGTAATGTTCATTAAATTTACGTATCATCTGGTCCATTGGCAGACCGTGCATCTCACACCTAGGCCTTCAGTACTGTTCCGTCTGAATCAACCCGCCCCTCAAAAACTAATTTATGGTTATAAAAACCATCTTAATATGCAGAAATACAGTATAAAAAGCCGCTGCATCGCAGATAGATAACTCCTGTAGCCACAATAAATGCCTTTATTGAATAGACAAACCAGGGGTGAAGAAGATCCTTTCTACTGCAGCCACAGCCGCGACACACATAAAAACATCAATAATAACTCATAAACTTGCAATATTATTTAGGAAAATCGCAACATTTTACTCACCAAAAATTCGGATTATTTGTAAACAAAATCCATCCTCCTCTCTTTTCTCAAAAACAGTTCAATCACTCTGTCGTACGGATTATCCGTGCGCCTCAGATCCATCAAAAAGTCCCTTTCTATCGCCATCGAAGCTAATGATGAAAATCGAACCTGTGGCTTTTACCCAATCAATGGGTCTGAATACGGTGACGTCGTCGTACACCTGCTAGAGGGCCGTACTGACACCAACTCAAAATCTGATTGGTTGAAGCAACAGGTTAATCAACATTTATTCTGTGTTAGAGTGCCTGCACAACGGATTGTGAAGTCCTCTCTGCCTGGCAACAAATGATGGCTGAAATGTGATTGGTTAAATGCTTTAAAACGAAAATAAATGCCTGGAAGCAGCACAACCATCGGAAAAGCTATGAAAGGAAGCAGACAGACTATTTGGAATTATTTAATAAGTATTCATGGGCAAAATATAATTAATATCAGTTTGTGATTCGAATATGCTAAGCACAGTCCTTCACCTGCGAATATTTACCTTATATGGGCAGGCACTCAATTACGTGGGAGGCGTGATGACGTGAACCGCAACTCCGCCTCCCACAGCCATCGAGCTGCAGTCTATTACAGTATATGGACAAAAAATAGGTTCCAGTTATGACCATTACGCGTAGAATTTCAAAATGAAACCTGCCCAACTTTTGTAAGTACGCTGTAAGGAATGAGCCTGCCAAATTTCAGCCTTCTACCTACATGGGAAGTTGGAGAATTAGTGATGAATCAGTCAGTCAGTCAGTGAGGGCTTTGCCTTTTATTAGTATAGATGTGTTGAGAACACATGATCAGTGTGCACTACATGCTTTTACTGTGACTGACTGTTTTTTGATGGGTGTGCTCTTATATGATGTCTTTTGCAATTAGGGCGTGTCTTTCACCAACCTCATGTTCCACGTCCCCGCGAGACTGCCCTGGGACAAACTCTTGGCACCAAGTCTCATGTTTACGGTCCCCGCGAGACACTCCATGGCAAGTCTCTTTTGTCTTCCGGGTCTTTTAAATGTCTACCGAGAACTTCCAAGAAGATCACGTATCGTCACCTTGCTTTTGCTTTCCAGGATTTCTTTTTATAATAGAGTGACTATTTTATTCTTTATAGTAATGGTAGAACTTGTTGGTTCATAAATAGTATGATCCGATTTGCACAGCCTCTGTGCAAACAGCCCCTCCATCAGACGCAGAGAATGTTAGAGAGGGTGAGAGAGAGGCAGAGACAAGCAAACAATCAAGCTCCGCGCGGGATGCATATCTTATAGCATTGAGGAGTTTTAGTTAATATGTAATACATGCTCTGATTGGGTAGCTTCTAAGCCATCCGCCAATAGCGTCCCTTGTATGAAATCAACAGGGCAAACAAACTGAGGAAGCGTGTAGCATAAATTAAAAGACCCACTGTCTGCAGAAATCCGCGAACCAGCGAAAAATCTGTGATATATATTTAGATGTGCTTACATTTAAAATCCGCGATAGAGTGAAACTGCGAAAGTCGAAGCGCGATATAGCGAGGGATTACTGTACATATTTCTGCTAGCCTACCTGCTGCAAAATTGCACCATTTGTACAAGACAAGTAGAGCTATTTTATGTGTGTAATTTATCACTTACCACTGTCTTGTTTTTTCTTATCCTCCTCTTCCTTTCTCTTCTTTCTTTTTTGGCTTCCTAAAGCATAATTCCGCTTCATGACTGCCGAGGAAGTTTTGTATTTTGCCGGCAGCAGAGATCGCGTGGTTGGCTGGCTGCTGTCAGCGAGGGGGGCCCCCTTGAGGGGGATCCCGATAACAGTGTCATTGCACTTTACTGCATTCACTATCAATGGGGCGCTCACACAGTTTGTCGCTGCATTTTATTCTTAACCAGTCGTTGTCTTGGGGCCCCAGGACAGCTCGGGGCCCCAAGCAATTGCTTGGTTTGCCTGCCTTGTTGCGACGGGCCTGGGGCAGCACCCAGCATCAAAGCAGTGCTACTGTTTCTCTATAGTTTCCATTTTATTTTTGATTTGCATCCATGATGGGGGCTTTATCAAATACACCAAAATTAATTGCATATCATTTACAAATTTAAGGCACTTGATTGTAATCATTCTATAACAATATACAGATAATGATGTACGGAATGGCCAAACTATTCCAACTGCCATCGCTGCTTTAGCGTTGTTAGAAGACATCACAAATGGAAGAATTAGAAGAGGGCACATATTTAGATATAATACTGATTTCTTGTACTATGATGATGTAATAGGTTTAAATGTTTAATATGTCACTGTGCTCTGTATTTATTTATAAAAATATTTTATAATTCTACTTTTCTTTCTACTCACACGTACAACTAACACAAAGTCAGATTTAGCACATAGGAGTTCACCATATAAGAACTGCTAGACAAGCATTTTAAGACAAGACAAGTTAAGGACAACTGCGAAATGGGCAACATGCACTATTTCTGTGTGTCAATTGTATCCTCTCTTTGCCTTGTTTGGAATTGTATTATTCACCTAAGTGGGGGCCTGCACATGGAGAAAGAGTATAAAGCCTTGGAACATTGCCCAGCACACCTTTGAAGCCAACAGACGGATGAGAGATAACATCACCTGATCCGGAAAATCCAAAGCAGCGACGAAAATGGCATACTCTATACATCGGCCTCCCACTTCCGAACTGGGATCTTGATGTGGCTTCCTCGTCTATTATGCAATGTAAACCGTCATTAAAGAAAGCTAAGTTATTTCTCCTATGTGATTTCTTACCGCCATATCGCTAAGGTATCGCCTTTTTATATTATATCTATACAGTTTCGGGTTATGTAACATGCCGCAATTACAAAAGAACTTATTCCAACAAGGGACCTAGCACCCCCTGCTGGATACAGATGATATCTGGCTTTTAAGTCTATTTAGATTTCCAAGACCTATCTTCTTGGGGTTGCGTTTTGAACTGGGGCCAGCTTTGCAAAGGCAGACTTTGAGAAATTGTGCTCTACCTCCTCCTCCGCAAGTTCTGTCCACTCTCACAAGAACTTTTCAATGTGATCTAGCTGACCAATTGGGTATTTCTCAGTCATCTTTGAGTCATGCTATGCTAGCTGAATGGGATGGTATTATTAGAATGTCTTCCAGATATAGTATATGGCAGAACAGGCAAACATCATAGCGCAATTTCGGAATGTCCAGTTTTCCCAATGTAATCGTATTGGTTGACTGCACGTACATTGCTATAAAGGCACCTTTAGAGAATGAATCTGCTTATGTAAATAGAAAACATTTCCATTCTATTAATGTGGTGCTCTATAGTCCACAGAAGTGTGTCTCATTGTGCAAATATGTAGCCTGCTGCATAATGTGGCTTACAATCGTGGCTTATCCATATCTGAAGAGATGCGGTATGATGAAACTAACCCTGACCTACCAAATGATCAGCCAATTTAAATGTAATTAGCAGAATGTGGAAAATGGGTAATCCAATGCAGCATTTATTTTTAACCAATTAATTTAAGTTGTCAATATCACATAGAATAGGGTGGTCCAGATCTAATTATGCAATTTTCATTACACTATAACTTATTAAGTTTATTACATAGAAAATCACCCGAAAAATCCCAGACCATTGAGAAGTGTGCGAACTGACTAAATGAAGAATCGTCTTTGCTCCGAACTGGAATCGTCCCCGCATAAATCAAAGTCATCCAGATGATCTGGATCTGCATTATTAGATCTGGACCACCCTGTACAGCATTTATATTCCTTAATTCCTTTCTCTACATCTCTTACAGCATCCACTATTGTATTTTGTGACTCCAGAACAGCGTCCATCAGCATATCGCCTGGCAGTTTATGAGGCAGGGGTGTATGTGCAGCCAGCACGTGAAGATCTGCTTGCCACAGCAGTCCCCGGCATGGGGGACACCTTTTGTAATATTGTCTGAAACAGAATAAACAGTAATACTGCATCTGATGTCTGTTTGTATGTCTTATTAAAGATGCAAATTGTTCACACTTGATTTACATTCCTTTTTTATTTCAGGCACTGTGTGACTTTCTGAGCTTCAACTTTTGAGTGCCTCTGCTGTTCTGTGCCACTACATCAGTTTTCTTTTGTTGCTTTTACCACTGTTTAAGCCACCAAATAGTATGTTTTTCCTTGCTTCCACTTCACTAAACAGGACATCAATTTCACATTCATTGAAATTCTTTTTTTACACATACCTTTGCTATTACTTTTATACGGAAGCGTATTAGGGCCATGGTGAAAAAAAAAAATACGGACACAGCGAAGAAAAAAAAAGTCTAAATGTCGAGATTAAAGTCGACATGTTGACTTTATTCTCGACATTTCCACTTTATTCTCGCCATTTACGTCAAGATTAAAGTCGACATGTTGACTTTATTCTCGACATTTCCACTTTATTCTCGCCATTTATGTCGAGATTAAAGTCGACATTTACACTTTATTCTATTGTTTATTTTGTCAGTAGAATGTCGCAAACTAAACATCTTAAAATGTATGTTCAATTTACTAGATTTTCTCAAAAACCTTCATTAATTAATGTAGCACATTAAATGCTTTATATTAAGTGTTCCCCGACCCAGTTTTTAATCTCTATGCTTCTTCAACTGACTTCCTCTTGCACTGTGAGGCGCAGACAGCGATCGCCGCACATTGACTTCATGATGTTCCTGCTCTAAGAACATTCAGAATACTAAGAGAAATACTTGATATCTTCTTCATGATGAAATGCACTAAAGCATGTATTAAACATGGGTGGCGGGGGGCACGGTGGCATGGCTATAGAGCTGCTCCCTTGCATTAAGGGGTCCCCAGTTGTATGTTCAGTGCAGTGCAAAGTCCCAAAAACTGGATATATGAATGGGTATCGCACAGGTTTAACTTAAATATTGTGTAAATATTGGGCTTGGTGGGTCGGAGACACGAACACAGGATTAAATGGATGTTCTTCTGAGCGGGCTTTCTTTATTGCATGCGTGCTGTATATCTGACGTACTAAACCTCCAGGTTCTATCCTTGCTTTTTCTTTCTGCACATAACCAATCACCACAAGATAAACGTCTTTGTAAAATTAAAACAAGTTATAAACTTAGACCTCGGAGTTTTCAGAACTTTAAATTATTAAAGCATGTGGGGGCACGGTGCTTGCTGGGATAGAGTTTTCAGAAATTAAAAAAAAAATCTTCATTATACATGTTTAATTATGCCATCCATTCAGGGTTGTGCCCATCCCAGCAAGCATCTTGTGCGAGGCAAGAGTAAATCCTGAATGAGACGCCAACACATCGCAGGGTGAATACGTGCAACATATAAAGTAGCAGGGTCAATAATACATAACAAAACCCCACATCCTACATGTCTTTGAAAGGAAACTGAAACACGCCGAGTAGGCCCACCAGAAAAACATGCAAACTCAAGGCAGGGAACACCCGGGACCCCCTTGCTGCGAAGCAGCAGTGCAACCACCACGCCACCGTGCCCCCATATGCTTTAATACATTTTAAGTTCTGTACATTTTAAGTTTTGAAAACTCTGGGGTCTAGGTTTATAACTTGTTTTAATTTCAAAATGACGTTTATCGTGTGGTGATTGGTTATGTGCAGAAAGAAAAAACAAGGATTGGAACTGGAAGTTTAGTACGTCAGATAGAGACAGCGTGCATGTAATAAAGAAAGCCCGCTCAGAAGAACATCCATTGAATTCTGCATTCGTGTCTCCGACCACCACATCACGAACCCAACATTTACACGATATTGCAGTTAAACCTGTGCGATACCCATTTATATATCCAGTTTTTTGGAGCCTCGTCACACTTGCCATAAAGTTCACTACACAGAACATACAACTGGGAATCCCTTAATGCAAGGGAGCAGCTCTATAGCCACGCCACCGTGCCTCCCGCCACCCATGTTTAATACATGCTTTAATGCATTTCATCGTGAAGAAGATATCAAGTATTTCTCTTAGTATTCTGAATGTTCTTAGAGCAGGAACATCATGAAGTGTGCGGCAATCGCTGTCTGAGCCTCACAGTGCAAGAGGAAGTCAGTTGAAGAAGCGCATAGAGATTAAATACTGGGTCGGGGAACACTTAATATAAAGCATTTAATGTGCTACATTAATTAATGAATGGGGTTTGAGAAAATCTAGTAAATTGAACATTCATTTTAAGATGTTTAGTTTGCGACATTCTACTGACAAAATAAACAATAGAATAAAGTATAAATGTCGACTTTAATCTCGACGTAAATGGCGAGAATAAAGTGGAAATGTCGAGAATAAAGTCAACATGTCGACTTTAATCTCGACATTTAGATTTTTTTTTTCTTCACTGTGTTCGTATTTTTTTTTCACCCGTGGCCCTAATACGCTTCCGTACTTTTAACAATACATTGAACATAAGGGGCTATTTATATTGATTTTCATATTCAAATAGGCAAAATTCTGGGAGGAGTTGGGGTGGGGCTATAGATGCATGCATGTGCATTAAAATTCATATTGATTGGGCTTTATATAGGGAAAGTGCATAGAACTTTGCTTACGCACAACTTTATGCATCTGAATTTGTTTGTGTGTATGCACATTTTTATTTTTGTCCATACACCATGTATTAATTTGAATTCTATGCAAAGCATTATATATGAGCCCCGGTCTTGAATGAACACTCATTTTTTGACTCTGTACTTTGATAAAAGGTTCTTTCTGACTCCTGGTTTTGACCTTGGTCCACATTTTGGTTTTCACATTTTCTGGCCATTTTTATTTTTTGACCTCTCTCTCTGTTTAGGCAGACTAAATTTTTCTTTTTGCTTCTAGTTTCTTGTTTTTTTCGCATTGTTTACTGGTTGATTATATAAATTTAGCTTATGCCATTTTGGCTTTTTAGTAATTACTAGACGATGTATGTTTTGCCTTTGTCCTGTGTATATTGTGTGAAAATTTACCTTTCTGCTTTGCATTTTGATTCTCGTTTTTTCTCTTTTGTATATTTTTGATGACGTGGACTTTCTCCTTTATATTTTTTTATTACTTTTTCCTTTAGCATTTCCATATTTGTGCATTGAGGCCTATTCTTTTTTGAAAATTATCCTAATTATTATGCTTCATTAATGTAAAATGGTTTTGGAGTTCATGGTGTCCCTTTTTCTTTCATTCTCTAGTATACGAAATTTACACATTGGGGTGGATTCCCCAACTCTTTTTCCTGTCTTTTCTTGTGTTTTACAATGTCTTATCATTTTCCTCTAATGATGATACCTGACAAGTTGTTGAAAACTTAGGAATAAAAAACTATTTTAAGATACATGACTCATTGTCACCTTTTGTGGATCCTGTATCACAGACCTTCACTTCCATATATATATAGTGGAGAAATCCCAGAAAATTTCAGTCTTCAAATGAAAAATGAAGCATGATTTCTAAAAAAGAACAGATACTTTACATTTAAATTGTGAATACTTGTCTTGAAGAGTTCAGGCACCTCCTAATAACTACACGAAAAAGCTTCTCCATTTCAGATTTATATATCATTAAATTGAAAAAGGAGGGCGGCACGGTGGCGCAGTGGTAGCACTGCTGCCTCGCAGTTAGGAAACCTGCGTTCACTTCCCGGGTCCTCCCTGCGTGGAGTTTGCATGTTCTCCCCATGTCTGCGTGGGTTTCCTCCAGGTGCTCCGGTTTCCTCCCATAGTCCAAAGACATGTAAGGTTAGGTGGATTGGGGATTCTAAATTGGCCCTAGTGTGTGTTTGTGTGTGTCCTGTGGTGGGTTGGCACCCTGCCCAGGACTGGTTCCTGCCTTGTGCCCTGTGTTGGCTGGGATTGGCTCCAGCAGACCCCCTTGACCCAGTGTTCGGATTCAGCGGGTTGGAAAATGGATGGATGGATTAAATTGAAAAAGGTTCAATTCTTTTTTTTGATATGGCTATAAGACAGTCATTGGTATTCCAAACGTCTTTTCTCCGTCTTTCTCCCCAAAATTCTCCTAATTTCTCTATGCCACAACTACACTACTGTTCCTTGCGTTGTGTTTAGCATTTTTGTGGCTTTGAACTTTTGCCTGCCTTTTTTGAATCTAGCTGTTGTTTAATACTTTCACAAGTTCTCCAAGTTTGTTTTTATTTTGTCATGCCTTGACCTTGTGTACCCTATTTGATAACTCTTTCTGGATAAAAGTTTTAAATATTTATAATTTAGTTATTTTTATGTGGCTCCTTACACATCCTTCATACATGTCTGTCTGTTCAAGTATACATTACTTTTTTGGCTTGCTGGTTAAGAACTAGTAGTGAAACAGGGTAAACTTTAAAAATTAATTAAAAAAAATATAATTCAGCTCTGACTGGAGAGCATCCCCCACATGAGGAGAAAAGCAATTGGCCATGATATCTCTGGCAATCAGCAGCTACCCTCTAAAACACACGTAGCTCTGATCCCTCTCTCAAAAACGTCAAATGTTATTCCTTAACAATGTGTAAATGATAATGTCTATCACTAGATAAGCGGAGGCAAGGTACACTCCAACCCGTGGCGTGACGTAGACCAATTCGAACAGAGGCTTGTGCATGAGTTAGGAGGGTCCTGCCTCTCTCCCCTCGGCCTACAGCCACTCTCTCGGACTTGTGTAAATAAATCGGTACCGCAAACAAACTGTGATACTTAGCAGGATGAGAGAAGTCGCAATGTTCAAGAAAATTACAGAAAAAAACCCAACCTAAATCTGTTACGTAGTTTCTGGGGCACATTCATTCACACACTTAAGCTAATCTAACCTGCAGGTCTTAGGGCATGTGGGAAGTAAACATTAGGAGTATCCAACAAGGAGAACATGTAAACTCCACAACGACAATGACCAAGCACAGGATTTAAGCTCAGGAGACTGGGTCTTGAGGTATCAGTACAAGCCAATGTGCCATTCCTGGCTTTATTTAGTGTTTGATATTTTTGGCCTGTATATTTTGTTGAAGGTTCTCTGGCAGGTGTTTTGCAGTGTTTTTTTTGTTTATGCACAATTATTATTTCAACAATATTTCAACCATGTATCTGTTTTTTTCATTGATATATTGGTTTTGGTAAAACAGATGGTTGGTGTGTTATTTCAGGGAATTTTATTTTACTATTTAAATGTTCATTATGCCTTTGTTATAGTGACTCTACTCAGTAGCAGGGGAGAATGTACAGCTCTTTTGGGGACAGTTGTTATTCCAATAACATCAGAATTAATTTCAGTATTACTTAATACGTCCTTCTCAAACCTTTTTACTCCATTTCATGTTCATAGATGACCAGCACTGCACACAAGGCAGGAAACTGCTCTAAACAGGGTGGAAATGCGTATTGGGCCAACAAATTTTATTAGCAAAGTTTAGTTAAAATATATTAAAAAATGTTACTCAAAAGAAACAAATGACAGTACAAAATGTATTGTTTTCCCTTGCTGTAGATTGACTGTTTCAGTATTATTAAAACTCATTGTGTCCCTACAATTCATTCTAGGATTTTTTTCAGGTTGATGTTTCATCAACATACATTTCTGATTCTAAGACAATCTATTTATATTTTGCTTTGGAACCTATTGTCATTGATCAAATAGTTTTTTATCCATTCTGAAAAAACAGAATTTTCCTTTTCTACAGAGCCCTGGTAAGGTTTCTCTCCACTCTTCTTTTCAAATGGATGATCTGACCAGCACATGGACTCCTTGTAAAAAAAGCACGTAAAGGCTAATTTACACTCAATGTAAAGATGAATACCAGATACTCTGAGAAAAACATTTTATGTAATTATGAAGAAAGAGGAGAAGCATGCCTTTTTAATCCTTTTGTGACGCGCTGATCTGTAAAACTTTTATGCAGAATTAAAAACTGGTAAATTTGGTCATGATTGGTCAAGCAAGTGACACACAGTCATTAATCCATTTTTGGTCATAATTTCATTTTTACTGTTTCAGGTATATTAACTGGACGCTGTGAGTTTTACATATTTCACTAACTGATCAACTGGTTATATTACATGCACTGTAATGAGATGTACCTGACTCACTGTTATTTGTATTATTTAGCAGAAACCTTTACCCAAAGAGATAAAAATAAATAAATGCAGTTCACAAATAGATTTGCGTCAACACCAAAACATTTAAAAGTTAACTAAAAACAAAGGAAAAAAGTTTAAAGTTTTAACATTCTTCATGGCTCTGCCACTATTCTTTCCCTGACATAAGTGTTTTTCTTGTTTTTTTCTTCTTTTATGTTGTTTTTCAAATAGTATTTTGTATATCTTCTTATTAATATAATTTGTGGCAGTGTTCTGTTTGTGTTATATTTATGTAGTATTGTGTTAATTATTAAGTATTTGGCTACGTTGCGTTATGTTAAAAACATAGTTTTATTTGTTATTTGCCCTGTACTCTATTTCTGGAGATGTTGGGGCCATTTGATTATGCAACTAGGGGACTGCTCCCATCAGTATAAATTGAGAATCTGGCTCCATCCCTTCTTGTTCTGAAGGATAAAACCCCACATGACAAATAGGAAGTAGTAAATTGACCACCAGAGGAGGCAGGATGAGGGCAATGCTCTTGCTACTTTGTATTCCATAGTATGATATTAGAGGGTACCAGAATGCTTAAAACATAAAAAATTACTCACTTTTTGGCCAAAAGATTGTGAATTAAACACTGGCGCTTCAATTCTTTTTAAGCTTCTTATCTATTCTTTTATAATATACACAAAAAAAACACATATACAGTGTGAGATGCAAAAGGAAGAAATGTTAGACTCGAAGAAGGGTTGGTGTACCAGCTGGTAACCACCATTTAATGGCTGATGAAAATTTGAAGATGTTTAAATAAGAATGCTTAAAGAGGTCTTCCAACTTAGTAGCGCATTGAGAACATTTTGTCATCTCCTTTGAGTGTTTTTTTTTGTTCCCAGAGGGAAATTTGGCTTTTTACAGAAGCTCTTTAAATAAATATATATAAATAGGTAGATAGCTAAGTAAGTAAATAAATATACACACACACTTTGGTCTAAACTCTTACCTTTAAGTCTGAGATTACAATATACTGTATGTCAGTTGTCCAGAAGGGGCCAAGTTTCTGGGCGGAAGCAAAACTGGTGTTGCAGGTCCTTTAGTGCATGAACCTTGGAATTGCGCATGAAAAAGGAGAGGCAATTAGTGATAGTGCCTCCTCTCTGTTCAGGGTGGTATCATTTACTTTTCTGAGAGCCATGAAGATGTCCCCTAAGCAGACGTGTGTGGCAGTAGTAAATATATCTACACCTATTCTCACAAATGCAGAAACAAAAAAAAATATTACTTAACATTTTCCATCAAATAGAGCTATGTTTGAACAGTTACTGTACAACTCACTTTTTATGTAAAATGCTATATTTTTAATTTAGCAGAATGAAACCACTGATAAAACAAAAAAAAATCTCAGAATTTTAAACTAGAGAAGGCTTTTAACACTAAGGGTGTGCAAACCCAGGAGTTAAACAAAATGGTAACATGTTTAAAAAGATTAAACCTTACTCAAGAAAAGAGGGAGCTGAGACCATGTGAACAACCCAATGTCCTTGTATTTAAACTTTGGCCAACAGAGAACCCCCCCACACTACTACATTTTTATTTAAAAATACAGACATTGGTCTCTGTTTTTTATCTTTTGTTCAAACTAAGTCCTGAAAAACAAGACTTTTGAAAACTCTCTCCAGAGACATATACTGTACTGAAAATGCGGCCACGGTGTTGTAATGTGGACAGGCAAAAATGGTGATTTTGAAAAACGCAATCACACTCTGATTGGTTCAAGTTTATTACATGGCCCTTCACTGATTGGATCCTAGTCACTACAACATCTCATTCCTTTGTTGGTCTCCCCTCATGAAAGAAAACCATTTTCTAACACAGTGGGCATAGCATAGTTATTTTCTATGGCACTTGCTGTATTGCTTACCTGAATGCATCTAAATTGTGTTTTGTACATTTTAAATGCTTACATGCACAAAAGGCACTGTCTTGTACGGTTTCATGATAAGACCAGGGAGTGGCATAGTTCATTAATCCTTTCTCTGGTCTCCCCAGAGACCAAATGCAGGAAATTCCACCTGGCTCCCATGAAGATCCCAAGAAGTCGTAGCCCAGTGACCTCATTTTCATTTCCAGTCCCAAGACCCCCCTCCTCTTCCTGCTTTCCAACTATATATCCGCCATGTTTACTGACTCATGTAGTTCTGGGTCTGAATAATCAGCCATCCTTTCTGCAGAGGAAGGAAGAGAAAATACATTAGGCAACAGCATTAACCTCTGGTTCGGAGTGCAACAACCACTAAATGAGGCCTGAGATTGTCTCCTATATGCACATGTGTGACAGAGTGTACATGTGTCAAAGTGAGGCCCTTGAGCCATAGAATGCCTTCACCTTGTGAACATGTGCTGATATCGTCTGTCAAAATGACATTACACAGAGAGGGGTTAGGGGTTCATCTTGTACCCTAACATGCTCTAAAAATTCAGCAGTTTCCAACAACAGCTGAGAAACAGAAAGGAATGAAGAAGATCAGAAGACCCATGCTAGGGGCTCTCTTGAGCTGCAGCATACTGTAACTGCTGAGAGTGCTCTGAATACTGACTGTGTGGCCAGAGACTGTCACACAAACCTTTATTTCTATCGGACATTTTCATACAAATGATGTAGCACAAAATGCTTTACAAAATGGAAAAAAGTAATTATATGCAAAAAAAAACTAATTAAAATTAGATAAGAAAAAGATTGCATAAATAGCATACAAAAAAAAAAAAATGCACAATTACATAAGACAGATATATGATTAAGAGAAATAGAGGAGGAGAGAGGTTAGGAGCACACACTGATACAGCGCATTGCTGCAACCAGCACATGACAAACCAATTTAGGATCCCAGATTAGGGCCTGAGTGCAGCCATGCAATGGGTCACACCTCAGCGCCATACTAGTTAACATGGAATGGAACCTGTAGCCGCCTTTTGCATAAGGTGAAGTCAGGCACGGGTTAGACGCGTGTCAAAGAAATCTCTCAGTCCAAAAGTTTGTTTTAAAAATATTTAGTGAAAGTTAAAGGCAAATAATCCATACAAGAATAAAAAGAAAAATAGTTACACACAAAGAATAAAGGGAAAAAAAAAGGGAAAAATGTATCTTCTATAAACTTAGTTTTTCTTATGAAGCTTTGGTTACTTCTGTACTTAAAGGTTATTTATTTCTTCTTCTGTATGCTTTAAACATACGGTTGAAAACTTAGATCTTTTAATTTACGAGTTACTTCACACTCAAAAGACCCTTAGGCCATTGGCACTTAGATATGCGCCAGGCTCAGTGACGTGCATATGCATGAACACGAGCATAAAAAGGAATTCGTTCAAGGACACGGTTAAAAAACCATATGCCTCTGTACCTTACACAAGGTAAGGCTAAACACTTACAAAGAACATTGTTTACTCAAAAACTGTTAAGAAATGACAGGAAAATACCAACTCAATTCTATTCACGGGGATTTTAGGAACCTCCCATATTTTATGCATTATCATCTAGTAAATATTCATACATTTTATAGAACTAGGAAAATGGCTCTTACAGAACCAATGTGAGATTTTTATGGTGGCTGAAGTGCCAATTCTGCAACCAACCCCCAGGTTTTCCCTGCAGGTTGGAGGGCCTACAGATTAATGTCATACCCAGGACTGAGCAATTACAGGTTAAGGGCCTTGCTCAAGGGCCCAACAAAGTAGAGTCACCTTGGACGTTTATGGGATTTGAACTGGCAGCCTTCCCATTGCCAGTTCAAATCCCTAGCCTCAGAGCCAACCCTAAATATAGTCACACTCATATGATTTGCTTCTGTTTCAGGCATATTAAGAATGTTAAATCTATAATTAGTAAATAAGAGTTTTTAACCCTGCTCCTCTGCTTACCACGTTGCTCTGTCTTGCTTCCCAGTGTCTAGAGATTTGTAGGGGGCCTCCAATTTGCCAATTTGCAATAGCAGTCTACAATGGGTAAAGTTGGACCATAGTCACATACAAGTACATTTTGGTTGCAGGCTGTTTCCTTCCCAAACGATGATAGGAGGACAAATACTTGGGTGGAGGACATATATGTGAGTTGTGACACTAAAGGGTGCTGTCACTCTTCCAAACCCACAGACAAAACGTCCAGACACCAGGTAAAAAGCACTAAGAAGAATCTATATATACAGTATATAATTCACTAAGGCAAGACAACCATGAAAAGCACGCCGGAAGGGGCGTGGATTCACTAAACCGCCGACAAGTGAGACACCTATGGCGCACGCAGGAAGGAGCCACGCCCACCAACTCCAAGACCATTGGATATGATGACAACTCGCAGGGCCACACCCACCAAGTCGGACACGAGGACACAGAAAAAGTGCCGTCATTTATATTCGTCTGTCGTGGATGCCACATGCGGTGCAGGTCAGGTTAATGCCATGTTCATGTCATGCACCTCCGAGCTACGTTGACTGTTCATAGAGGCATGTTTCTCGCGGAGGTGAATCGCCATATGCAGCGTGTGAAACGGTTTGTGAGGGGTATCCCATGGGATCCTTAAAACATTCCTTTACAACTGAGGTTAAAACACAATGAAGTAAGCAGTCTACGAGTTTTCGGTTACAACGCATGACCGCTTGCACCATAGCAAACTGTTTTACACATACATACAGCAATTCGCATCCGCGACAAACATGCGTCTTCTTAGATGCTCCTGCAGGAACACGGAAGACGTTTTCCTGCCCACCAACACTCCTTTTCACCGCCCGCGTCTCCCCTCGCTCTCTCGCATTCACACTGCCTACCCATGTGCCCTGACGCAAAAACTCACCGACCACCCAGTTAGCCCCTTTCGTCTGTGCAAGGAGTCCACATGCACGTCTAAGCCACGTTGACTTTTCATTATTCTTTTGGTTTCGACACCAACGCGTCCATCATGAAAACCATGCGAAAGGAACAACGAAGCCCCGCCCACAAACTCTACCCCTCCTCCCACGTGCTCAGGAACGCACCTCAGACCACTGCCCGCCAAATCAAACAGCTCATCAAACACATACTCACTCGCTTTGGTCTGTGCTGCGGTCCAAACCCAGCTGTGAGCCACGTTGACTATTCTTTTGCCCTCCATGGCTACCGCTTCAAATGTATTTCATGGAAACAACACTTCTTTCAATGTTATAGAAATTCCTGCTTCAGGTAACTGTTTGTTTCTGTCAGTCGGGTTTTTTTGGAGAAATGTCATTGACGAAACTGTTGCTCATAGCAAACTGTTTTACACGCTACATACAGCAATTCGCATCCGCGACAAACATGCGTCTTCTTAGATGCTCCTGCACTTTGTACACACACCCCCCCGTGGTCGGGTGTCTTGGTGGATTATATATAGAAAGGCAGCCAAAACCGCACAGAGCAATGAAAAGTCTTCGTGAGTCACAGGTAGGTTTACCACTTTTAATACAAACAAATAAGGGACGATACTGCAGCGGGGCCACATCCCTTGGGGCCAAGACCACGGAACGCGCAATTTCATTCTCAAATACGGGACGATTCCGTATTTTAAACGACGGGTGGCAACCCTAGCCTCACAGGTGCATCTGCACTGCACAAAGACGAGAACGTCTCGAGTGACGAGTTGGAGGTGAGCACTTGAGCAGGCGGTGTATACTGAACGAGAAATCAGCAGACTAGCATGACGGAGGGAGCAGAGTTCCCGTTCCAGCCTCCACGCCTGTGCGCCGCACAGACGATTGTGTGTTGGTTCGTTCTGTGCATTGGTTAAAACCCAATGAAGAAAGCAGTATTTAAAAACCAATAAGCCCTGTGCCTCTGTTTCATTACCGTCTCACCTGATTCACCAATGCAGGCCCCGCAACAGGCGATCCTGCGGCGTCATTCCCATGACCCGCCGGGCAGCCAACCGGGTAACCAAAGTCTTTGGGTTCGGGGTATGGTTACAAAGCTGAAACTTAAAGGAATTGACGGAAGGGCACCACCAGATGTGGAGCCTTTCGCTTCATTTGACTCAACACAGGAAACCTCACCCGGCCCGGACAAGGAGAGGATTGACAGCTCTTTCTCGATTCTGTGGGTGGTGGTGCATGGCAGTTCTTACTTAGTGGAGCGATTTGGATGCTTATTTCCGAAAACGAACGAGACTCCCGCCTGCTAAATAGTTACACAACCCAACAGCGGTCGGCGTCCAAATTCTTAGAGGGACAAGTGGCTTTCAGCCACGTGAGATTGAGCATTAACAGGTCTGTGATGCACTTGTATGTCCGGTACTGCAGCGCTACACTGAATGGATCAGCGTGTGTCTACCCGGCGTGGGTAAGCCGTTGAACCCCATTCGTGATGCAGACCGTGGCTTGCAATTGTTCCCCACGAACGAGAAATTCCCAGTACGTGCGGGTCATACGCTCGCACTGATTACATTCCTGCCTTTTGTAACCCCCTCCCCCCCCCAGTCAGGTGACTTGGTGGATTATATATAAAAATGCACCCAGAACCGCAAAGAACAATGAAAAGTCAACGTGGAAACCGACTGAGGCGGTGTTTGGAAAATTAACAGTCAACATGACTCACAGGTGCGTGTGGACTGTACACAGACAAAAGCGACTCAGGTAGGGAGTTGGGGGCGGGCACATAAGCGGGCAGTGCGTACTGAACGGCGCCGTTCAACCCGTCCTTCGCTTTGGAAGGAGAAGGCGCACCTCCGGTTTTCAGTCACGGACAATTGTATGTTGCTTCGTAGCGTGCATTGTTGCAATTTTACTTTTCTTGGTGGTTTATTAAATTACGGATTTTTCAAATGTTTATTTTTTCCTCTGTGCTTAAAAATCATTTAAAAGCGGCCTGATTATGCGGCGTATGCTACGCCGCGGGTTGGCTCGTTTTAATATTTTTCTTCGATAAAGTGCACAAAAGCACCACCACCATCACAATACACAATAATCAATAATAATAATACAATAAATCAATCCTCCACTCCAAACAGCTCTGTCACACTACCACCCAACTCCGGCTCAGCTTGCTGGGTTTCCCATAGTCCTTTAAATAGTCCTTGACCCGGAAGTGCTCCTGACCTTCTGTCCATGTGATTTCATGGCACTTCTGGTCAGATAAACACATATTTTTCTTCAGCCCGGAAGTACTTCTGTTCTTCCATCCCTGTGACTTGGGAGTACTTCTGGGCTATAGGGAAAATAAAAATCCTCACGTCTCCCTGCAGCGTCCCACGATGGCACCCACGGCACCCAGCAGGGCTGTGAAGCCAAATTCCATCTCCCATAGTGCCCTGCGGAAATCTGGGGCACTTCTATGCTGCAGGGAAGACGACATGTAATGGCCTTGATGTGTCGGCCGGGATGAGCTGCCGGCCATCCATCACAGAGTCTACATAACAAAAAATCTTAATGAGGGGATAAGTTAACATATATTTTAAGATATGGTCACCTCCAAAACCCTGCCATGGTAACACAGTTATTCTTTTTTATTTCTTGCTGTTTTGATTTTTTTTATCATTACCTTATAGATACTGACATTTATGTGGTGCAGGAAATGGGACATGGCTGCGCAATATGATGTGAGCATTACTGATGCATAATGTCACAGAGCCACACTCTTAATTAAGATGGCATGCGCCATAACTTTGAACTTTGACCACTCTAAGGAAAGTCTAAGAGAGCAGTATTTAAGTATCATCAAAAAGAAAGGTTTTGATATTTTTTTGTGATATTAATTCGAAATGTGTCATAATAAAGTGATAAAAAATACACTGCTCAAAAAAATTAAGGGCTCACTTAATCATCACAGTCTAACACCAAATTAGTTAAGCTTCAGGGATATCAATCTGTTCAGTTAGAAAGCATAAGGAATTGTGAATCAGCTTCACCTGCTTTGGTGCAAATGAAAGTGCTGACAGATGCAATGGATGGGACAAACTTATAAAAAGGAATGGTTTTGCAGGGGGTGTCCACAGGCAATTACTTTCTCCTTTTCCTCCCTGACTGATTTTCTTTTAGTTTTGTGTTTTCCTAGTGTCCTTCTGGTTGCGTGAGACAGTACCTGCAGGCAATTCAGGTTGCACAGGTAATCCAGCTCCTCCAGGATGGCACATCCGTAAGTGCCATTGCAAGAAGGTTTGTGGTGTCTCCCTGTACAGTCTCAATAGCATGGAGGAGATACCAGGAGATGGGCTGTTACATGAGGAGAGCTGGGGGACATGCGGGCCAGTCAATGGCATCAATGCCTTCATCACCCAGGAACTGCCTACAGGGTAGGCAGGGTATCATTGCCTAGCATATAGAGAGGTCTGTGTGACCCTCCAAGGATATGCCTTCCCAGACCATCAGTGACCCACTGCTGATAGCTTCACGCTACCAGTAGTGATAAGGGCTAGCAAAACAAAAAACTAGAGAAAAGTTAGTCAGGAAGGATAAAGAGAATGCAATTGTCTGTGGACACCACTTGAAAAACCATTCTCTTTTTGGGGGTTATCTTGCTGTTGCCAGTGCAGCTGTTGTCACTTTCAATTTGCAACAAAGCAGGTGAAGTTGATTCATAATTGCTTATGCTTCCTAACTGGATGGAATTATATCCCTGAAGCTTAATTGACTTGGTGTGAGACAAGTGATCATTAAGTGTTCCCTTAATTTTTTGAGCAGTATATTTATAACTAATTCAGCACCTAAACAAAAGACCTTAACAATCTCTGCCAACTGCAAAATGCATTTGTTTTCAGGGGTTTCCAGTCCATTGAACCTTACATTACACAGATCAGGAAGTATGATCTTTTTCGGAAAATCAGACTGTGTCATTCAGATGTTATTTTTCACTGTGAAATTTGGCATATCTTACTTGTATTTTCACAAAATAATATCTTTACATTTTGAGCACTTTTGTTCGTGCTCCTGTCTATTTGCTTTCACTTTTCTATGTAAGCTTTTTCTATTTGTTTTTTGATTAGGGCATTGTGAGATTTGACCCTGTACAAGTTAGCAATTTAGACAGCTGCCTGTGATACGTAATTGCATAGAGTCAATTACTTCTTTTGTAGGTTAAAGTTAGAATCTGTTAGAGCTTTATGAAGTACTTTTTGTGTACTCCAAGTTTCAACTCCCTGTCACTGGAAAAACTCAAGCAACTCAGAACATTACTTGTTTTCAAATATTTTTATTTTTCATTTATACATGTCTGCCTGTCTTTACAATATTAGATGCAAAAGTCTGTTTTAATAAAATAATTTCATACTTTTAAAACATACATATTAAAAGTTATTAATTAGTTATTACTTTCAAGAAAATGTCACTGTTTTTGTTTACATTGTCATAGAATTTATTTATCCAATGCTTATGATGTACCATCCCAGATGCTAACGTGGAGCTACCTGGGTTTAGCACAGTTAGAGCGGACAGAGACTCTAGTACCTGCGGAAAGAAGAAAGGATGAGGACTCGCTCTCTATGTCTATACAAAGTGGTGCAACTAGGGACATGTAAACGTTAAAATCTCCACTTGCTGCAGGGACATCGAACTGTTGGCCGTAAGTCTGCGCCCGAGAGTTTGGACACCTGATTGCTGTTATTGTTTACATCCCCCCTCAAGCGAACGCGGAGATGGCGAGTGACATCATCCATTCCGTAGTTGCTAAGTTACAAACGCAGCACCCTGAGGCACTTGTGCTAATCGCTGGAGACTTTAACCATGTAACGCTGGACAAAACATTACCTGCCTTCTCCTAGTATGTGGATTGTAACACTCGGGGAAACAGGACTATCGACCTACTGTATGCAAACGTTAAAGACGCATACAGCACCACCCGCTGCCTGCGCTTGGGAAAGCAGATCATAACCTGGTTCTGCTTCAGCCTCAATACAAACCAAGAGTGAGGGCGTTACCTACAACCACACGCTCATTCAGGAAGTGGTCCCCTGAGGCAGAGCAGGCTCTGAGAGACTGCTTTGGAACTACAGACTGGGATATATTGCTGGGTCACATAGTGAGAACATTGAAGAGGCTGTTGAATGCACAACTGATTACATCAACTTCTGTATGGACATTGTAGTTCCAGTAAGAACAGTATGCTGCTATGCTAACAACAAGCCATGGGTTACAAGTGACATCAAGGGCCTTTTGAACCAGAAGAAAAGGGCTTTTAAAGGTGGTGATCAGCATGAGCTCAAGCGTGCAGAAGGAACTCTGAGTCCAGCTCAGGGCGGCGAAAGAGCAGTACAGGAGAAAGCTGGAGCAGAAGTTGCAGAACAACAGCATGAAGGAAGTGTGGGATGGGATGAAGATTATCACTGGCTGCAGCTCGGAGCGGGGTGCCGCCATCGAGACAGACGTGGAGAGAGCAAACCAAATGAACAACTTCTTTAATAGGTTTGATCACAGTAACCCACTCTCACCTCGGTACTGCATCCTCCAACCATCCTTCTGCTGATACCAGCATAGGTGAGACATCCCCACCCACAATTACAGCAGCCCATGTGAGCAGAGAGCTGAAAAGACTTTGTGCCAGCAAAGCAGCGGGTCCAGATGGTGTATCGCCACGACTGCTGAAGGCCTGTGCGTTGGAACTGGGAGTCCTCTACAGCATCTTCAACCTGAGCCTGGAACAGGGAGAGTCCCAAGGCTTTGGAAAACATCTTGTATCACCCTGTCCCAAAGGTATCACGTCCTAGTGAGCTGAATGACTTCCGGCCTGTTGCTCTGACGTCACATCTGATGAAGACCATGGAGCGGCTGCTGCTTCACCACCTGAGGCCACAGGTCCGCCACGCCCTCGACCCTCTGCAGTTCGCATACCAGGAGAAGGTGGGAGCAGAGGATGCCATCATCTATATGCTACACCGATCCCTGTAAGAATTATGTTTTTGGACTTCTCTAGCGCCTTCAACACCATCCAACCTCTGCTCCTTAGAGACAAGCTGACTGAGATGGGAGTAGACTCACACCTGGTGGCATGGATTGTGGACTATCTTACAGACAGACCTCAATATGTGCGTCTTGGGAACTGCAGGTCTGACATTGTGTTCATCAATACAGGGGCGCCGCAGGGACTGTACTTTCTCGGTCCTGTTCAATCTATATACATCAGACTTCCAATATGACTCGGAGTCCTGCCACGTGCAAAAGTTCACTGATGACACTGCTATTGTGGGCTGCATCAGGTGTGGGCAGGAGGAGGAGTACAGAAAGTTAATCAAAGACTTTGTTAAATGGTGCGACTCAAACCACTTACACCTTAACACCAGCAAGACCAAGGAGCTGGTGGTGGATTTTAGGAGGCCCAGGCCCCTCATGGACCCTGTGATCATCAGAGGTGACTGTGTGCAGAGGGTGCAGACCTATAAATATCTGGGAGTGCAGCTGGATGACAAATTGGACTGGACTGCCAATACTGATGCTCTATGTAAGAAAGGTCAGAGCAGACTATACTTTCTGAGAAGGTTGGCATCCTTCAACATCTGCAGTAAGATGCTGCAGATGTTCTACCAGACAGTTGTGGCGAGTGCCCTCTTCTACGCGGTGGTGTGCTGGGGTGGCAGCATAAAGATGAAAGACGCCTCACGCCTGGACAAACTTGTTAAGAAGGCAGGCTGTATTGTAGGAGTAAAGTTGGACAGTTTAACATCTGTGGCAGAGCGACGGGCATTAAGCAAACTCCTGTCAATCATGAATAATCCACTGCATCCACTGAACAGTGTCATCTCCAGGCAGAGGAGTAGCTTCAGTGACAGACTTTTGTCACTGTCCTGCTCCACTGACAGACTGAGGAGACCGTCCCCCCCCCCCACACTATGCGACTCTTCAATTCCACCCGGGGGAGTAAATGCTAACATTAATTTTATTTTTATTTTTTTCAATTTTTTCATTTTTTCATTTTTATTACTATTTAATTTAATATTGTTTCTTTGTATCAGTATACTGCTGCTGGATTATGTGAATTTCCCCTTGGGATTAATAAAGTATCTATCTATCTATCTATCTATTTTTGGATACTTGAAAACAGAACCATTATGTTTTAGATAATTGTCAAACTTAGAAATGGTGTAGCCTGCCAGTGTTTGGCTCCACTTGAAGAAGAAGAAGCAGCAGAGTGCAGTAATCACGTTATTGCAGGTGCCTAGACAGCATGTGTACAATCTGGTTATTAAAGAACATTAGAAAATTAAGTTAGTAATTAGTAAAGACTAACAAAACCTAATATGACCAAAGAACTGTTTTGTTCAGTTTCTTTAACATTAACATTCCTTTGTCAGTTAAATAAAGTCCTCAGTTTTGTATGTTTTGAACTGATGAAATTGCTTTTCAGGATACTGACTCCACCTATAACTGTTGCTACAACAATATTCATTATTACAATCCAATTTCAAGCTTTTTTTCAAGGTTTGTATTGCTTATTTTCTAAACAACATATTCTTACACTTGCAAACGCCAGAAAGGCAGCTTTCATTTCATAAATGTTTGGTTTGTACAGTAGTACAATATTTGTACAGTGGTTTCTCACTGTATTATGGGATCTCTGAAAGGAAGTGACTTTTAAATGTTTTTCTATATTATAGAAATGCTGTCTGAGCCTTCAAGACTGATCAAAATTTCTCTGAAATAGAAATAAATGGGAGGTGAGGAAAATTGGACAGATTTAGTTTAACAAAATTGTATTGATGGGAAGCTAAATTTGGAGCATAATTATTCAAAGGATGCAAAGACATTATCTATATACAAATATCTAAATGATTTATTCCCATTGTCAGAGACAGCTGTGGAGGTAACCGGAGCTCAGGAGGACCGGAGGAGGGCTTGCGCCTTCCCCAGACCATGTGGAGGCTACCACCCTAGTTGCTTTGGGGACCACGGGTTGGGAGCTTGGAAGCTCAACCCTGTAGGGGCCTGTGGTTGCCGTCAGGGGGCTCCCTGCTGCCTTCGAAGCCCTGGACCTTAGCACTTCTGCCACACCCGGAAGTGCTGGGGGGAAGAGGAATGGGGACACCCGGAGTGCTTCCGGGTGCGCAGCTGGCACTTCCGCCACAAAGGGGAGTGTCGGTGGAGAAATGTCGGGAAGCACCTGGAACTTGTCCGGGTGTGGATATAAGGGGCCGCCTCCCTCCATTTGATGGCTGGAGTCAGGTGGAAGAGGACAGAGCTCGGAGGAGAGGAGTGGAGGCGGACCAGAGACAGTGAAAGGGATAGTGAGAAGGCCTGGACTTAAGGGATGATTGGTGCTGTGGCACTGGGTTGGTGCACTTTACTATATTGAACATATTGTAAATAAAGGTGTGTGGTGATCAACATCATGTCTACCTGTCTGTGACCGGGCTGTACCCCACACCATACATTTTCCAAACATTAAAAACTGTGTAAGTTTGAGAGGGTGGAAACTGTGTCCTTACTGTGTAGAGGTGCCACAGATAAAATATTCTCTTGACTTGAAGTGCTTCCTACATTGGCTCCATATTCTGAGTGAATGAATGAGAATTGGGTTATCATTATATTGAAATAACTTGTATTTACTGGGGTACAAAGCAAGAAATATAAAGAAGTACTGCAGGATTTTATTTCTATTGCGGACCAAGCTTGTGTATGTGTTCATCAATTTGTCTAAATGTCCAGGTTTTTATTGTTTGCATATTTGCCATCCAGTAATAAAATTGAAAGTTGGGTAGAGCCATGCCTCCTTCTGCTTTAGGTCATTGTAGGGTCACCGTTTAGTTGCGTGGATTTTTGAATTCCTAATAAATGAGGTTATGAATGAATGTTATTTCTTAAAAAATTATTTGTTAATGTCTATGGGGATGCTTTGAGATAGAAAAAAAAAGGATATTCATCTTGACAGTGTTAATTCTCCCTGCTAAAGTGACATAGAGAGTAGGCCAGTTATGCATGTCTTTTTTAAGTTTTTCCATGCAGACAGCAAAATTTTGTTGAAAAAGTGCTTTATTTTTTCTTGTGATGTTTACCTATAGGTATTTAAACTGATCTGTTATGTTAAAAGGGATGGTGTCCAATCTAATATTGTGTGCTAAAGAAGTTAATGGAAAAAGCACACTTTTATTCGAATTAATTTTGAGTCCAGATATATTTTTAAATTCTGCTAGACCATTTAGGACTGCAGCCACAGAATTTTGTGGATCTGATATATATTGTGGTCCCCGGCTGGGACTGGAGCCTGGCTGGGATGCCCAGGAGGACCGGAGGAGGACTTGTGCCTCCTCCAGACCGTGAGGGGGCATCCATCCTGGTTATGTTGGGGGCCTCGGGTACAGGGCTTGGAAGCCCAGTGCTGTAGGGACCCGTGGCCATCGCCAGGCGGCGCCCCGGTGCCTGAGGAACCCTGGAGCCCAGCACTTCCACCACACCAGGAAGTGCTGGGGGAAGAAGACAGGAGACACCGGACGGCTTCCGGGTGCACAGCCGGCACTTCCGCCACACAGGGGTGTGTCCAAGAGGGAGTGCCAGGAAGCAGCTGGAGCCCATCCGGGTTCCCATATAAGGGGCCGCGGTCGAAAGAGAGGCACAGTGACTGAGAGTGTGGCCTGGACGTTGGGGAATCGGTGCAAGAGGCACTGGGGTTTGTGAGCACGAATTTAAATAATTGTGTAAATAAATAGTGTGTGGTGGAACTATGTTGTCCGTCTGCCTGTATCCGGGTCCCAGTTCACAGTGGCATAGCGTAGTCGGGGACCTGCGTTAAAACAAATTTCTGTGGACGGCCCGGCGCAGCAGCGGACCCCACACACTGGCCGCGTGAGCGGCCCGTGCACAACCCCGCGGGAGCAGTTTGCCCCAAGGACCGCCACCGGACCGCAGAATGGCCATCCCCGGCTACGGGGGATGAAGAACGGGCGTTGCCTGCATGCAGCAGGCTCCGAAAGTCACGCTGTCGTGGTGGAAGGCCTGGCCGGCGTAGCAACACAGGAGGCCGCACCGAGGCAGGGACCTCGGACAGACGGGAGCTGGGAGGTGAGTGCCCTGCCCTGCACTAATCGGCCCTTCGGGGTCGGGTGTACCTTGTTTGTTCCAGGGAGGGACGGCCCGGATCCGCGTCGGTGACAGGAGCACGTCGGTCCATGGGCTGTCGGCAGTGGAGGCTGCAGAATCGGAGCCTCTGCAGCTCGGTAAATCGCAGCAGTTGCGACGCTGCGAGGAAGCATGCCACTGCACCCAGAGAGGGGGAGACAAGATGGCCGCGGACCGGATGTCCCGCCCGCTGACAGGCACGGGATTGGCTGGTGTGTCTTGTGTGCCCGCCAATGATTGGATGGAGGCGGGACCAAGGAACGCCAGTCTTGGGCCTAGGAGAGACCCGATTGGGCCAGAGGGAGTGGCCCACAGGAGGCAGGCGACAAGTGGTGCTGAACGACAGGTAAGCCCACTGGCATCTGTCTCTCTGTTTTCGCCAGCAGCTTGGCGTGAGCTGGAGGTGTCCCTTCGGCCCGCTGAGTCGCCTTTATTGCAGGTGCTGGGTGATCTCGTTATCCGCTTGGAGCAGCTGAGGGGGAAGGTGGTCGCGTCGGGAGAGACGCCGCGTGTGACGGAGGATTGGCGCGACTCTGGAGCCTTTGGCAAATGGGACACCATTGGGAAGGTAGGTTGTATCATCCCCGTAAAGCAAAAAGGGGGATCGGCCGAACACGGCCGCAACTTTTTTAAGGAGGACCGGCTTCAAGTAAGCAATCTCCCCACAGCGGACGCGGTGGTGCAGACGACCGGCGGGGCGAGGAGAGCGAACACGCAGGGACTGGTAGGACAGGGGCTGATGAGTGCCCTGGGTCCTAGTACCCTGCGCTCCAAGCCCACGGCAGTCTCCTGTTGCTCTGCAGGGACGCAGACGGGGCTGGATTTGAGCTGTCACCATGCTCAGACCCAGACCGTCAAACCGTCCAAGAGAAGAGGGAGGAACCGAAAGGTGATTGCCGGTTCCTCCGATAGGAAACGACGCGGCGCTGGGTGCGCGCGTCCGAAGAAGGGCCGTCCTCTTCGGAGGCAGAGGAAAAACCCTGGCCGGCTAGGCAAGCCGCCTGCAAGAGCGGACCCACGGACATCACAAGGATGGTCATGGGACCTGCAGCGGAGGAGCAAACCAGGCAAGTCGGGGGCTGTCGATAGGGGGGAGAAGTGCTGCCGCTACAGAGGCCGACAGGACGCTCAGGATGAGTGTCCAGGCAGTGCTTCTTGCCCTCCCTTTTATCTTTCCGCAGGATCGAAGCCCCGACGAGCGCTGGACCCGACACCGTCTGGAACCTGCCCTCCTGGAATGGGTTGCTCCGCGGGAGGGCTTCGTGCCGGGAGGCCGATGGTGCCCCGAGTGGCGGGGACCGTGGAGGCGAGAGCAGCACAGAACAGAGGGGCACGTTGGCGTTGGAGGGGGTGCTGAAAAAGGGTCTCCCAGGGGGCCGTGTTGGACCCTGGGAACGTAGTAGGACCCTCTCTGGGGACGTGCTGCCCTTTCGGGGAGTGTCGCTCGGGCCCACGTGTCTTCGCTAGCGGTGGGGCACTGTGGTCCCTGGCCGGGGCTGGAGCCCGGCCAGGACGCCCAGGAGGACCGGAGGAGGACTTGAGGAGGCGTCCGTCCTGGTTATGTTGGGGGCCTTGGGTACAGGGCTTGGAAGCCCAGCCCTGTAGGGACCTGTGGCCACCGCCAGGCGGGGCCCCGGTGCCGGAATATCCTGTGTGGGACCCGGTCGGGGCTGGAGCCCGGCCGGGATGCCCAGGAGGACCGGAGGAGGGCTTGTGCCTCCTCCAGACCGCAAGGAGGCGATTGCCCTGGTTGTATTGGGGGCCACAGGTAGAGGGCTTGAAAGCCCAGCCCTGTAGGGACCCGTGGCCACTGCCAGGCGGCGCCCCGGTGCCTGAGGAATCCTGGAGCCCAGCACTTCCGCCACACCAGGAAGTGCTGGGGAGAAGAAGACAGGAGACACCTGGACGGCTTCCGGGTGCACAGCCGGCACTTCCGCCACACAGGGGTGTGTCCAAGAGGGAGTGCCAGGAAGCAGCTGGAGCCCATCCGGGTTCCCATATAAGGGGCCGCCTCCCTTCAGTCGATAGTGAATGTCAGGTGGAAGAGGACAGAGCTAGAGAGAGGACGTGAGGCGGTCGAAAGAGATGCACAGTGACTGAGAGTGTGGCCTGGACTTTGGGGAATCGGTGCAAGAGGCACTGGGGTTTGTAAGCACGAATTGTAAATAATTGTGTAAATAAATAGTGTGTGGTGGAACTATGTTGTCCGTCTGCCTGTGTCCGGGTCCCATTTCACAATATATATATATAGTACCATTTCATCTGTATATAGTTATATTTTCTGTTCAGGTCCTTCTCTGATAATCCCCTTTATCTGAGATGCATTTTGAAATTGAACAGTCAATGGTTATATGGAGATTGCAAATAGCAGTGGTGACAGGAGAACATGTACCACTTTTTAGTTAGAAGCAGTCTGACTTAATGTTGTTAATACAAGCTGAAGCATTTGGTCAGGTATACAGTAGTTTGATCCATGCACATATGTTTGGACCAAACCCAATTTTGTGCAATGTAGTAAATAAGTACAGGTAGTACCATTAAACCATATTGAATGCTTTTTCTGCATCCAAAGATAATAAGATCTCGGGAGTGTTAGACTTTATTAAACAGGTATTGAAGATTGGAATCTAAGTGTCTTCCTTTAATAAATCTGGTTTGGTTTTGTGACATTACTGAAGGAAGCACTTTCGCAATCCTTCTAGTTGGAACTTTGGAGAGTATCTTAACATCATTATTCAGAAGTGAGAGTGGTCTGTATGAGGCACATTGTAATAAGTCATTATTTTTCTTAGGAAAGACAGTAATTAATGCTTGGCGAAAACTTTGAGGTAGAATTTTATTGTCTCTGGCTTCTGTAAACGTTGCTAATAAAAGGGCAGCTATCAGGGCCTGCTGCTTTCCCACTGAAGTGAGTTTATAGCATCTAGTAATTCTGAGAGTGACAGAGGTTTATCCAATTCTTCTGCACTAAGAGTATCTAGTTGTGGCATCTGTAATGCATCAAAAAGACATTAGATTATGTCTTATGTTCTTTAAACTGAGTAGAATATAAAGACTTATAGTAAATAAGATGTGACAGCAGGAGTCGCTGTTGCCCCGTGAAACCCGTAGACAAGACGTCCAGACACCAGGTAAAATATAAGAAATGATTTTAATTGCGTAAATATTGTGCACAAAACTCTGTCACACTTCCTCCCAACTCCGGCTCGGTCTACTGGAGCTTCCCAGAGTTCTTTTATAGTCCTTGACCCAGAAGTGCTTCTGTCCCTCAGTCCATGTGATTTTACAGCACTTCCGGGTAAGATGGAAGCTTTCTTCAGCCCGGAAGTACTTCATTTCTTCTGTCCCCGTGACTAGGGAGTACTTCCGGGCTATAATAAAAATCAACGTGCCTCCCTGCAGCGTCCCCTGGCAGCCTCCACGGTATCCAATAGGGCTGTGAAGTAAAACTCCAATGTCCATGGTGCCCTGCGGGAACTCGGGGCTCCTCCATGTTGCAGGAGGGACTCCATCTGGCAGAGTGGGAGTGTTGGCAGGGATAAACTGCCGGCCCTCTCTCACAAAGGGTAAATGGTAAGCTGCTCTAATTGCAACAGTAAGAAACATCTTGTGTAGGTAGATACAGCGGATAGTCAGGCTTTATTTTGTCTGATTATTTATTTATTACCTTTGTGTCCACTCATTACAAATAATTTGTTGTTTTAGGTTTGATTCGTTTTTTGCCATTTTCATTCTAGTTTCAGGTACCAAACTAATGTTGAGGACTACTCCTCCCATCTCAGTTATTCCCATGACTTCCATAATCTCAAATAGAGGTGCTCTCAAAGTAAAATTAACAAGACATGCAGAGGTGGTGATCCGTTTTTAGCAGAATAGACCCTGTAAAAACATTTACAAAAAGGCCAATTTGCATGCAGTCTTTCTATATCTCCTAGTAATTATAAATAGAAAAGAATAAGAGAGGACAGAAGCTTCCTGTCAAATACCAATGGAGTAATAATTCAGAAAGTAAGCATGTAGGTAGTTTAACGCAATAACAAAATAAGGTCCATTGACCCAGGCAGTGGAATTATCATATGAGTATAATCCTTTATTTTGTGTTGTGGCATTCAAATTAACAGCATGATGGAAGAGCAATATTTTAAGTGAATTAAATTTAATTTTCTCATCTGCAGTCAACAGGTATTCCATACAAAGTGGTTTCCTGCCTTGTGGTAATATCTGCCACATTAGAAAACCAATCACTCTATAAAAGGTAAAAAAGTATGGACTGAAATAGTTTATATCTATTAGACTTATTGTAGATTTTTTAGTGTTTTGACCAATTGCTGCCCCATCCAGGTTTAGTTCCTTCCTTGCATTTAGTGCTCTAGAAACATGTTCTGGCTCCATTGTATAAATGGATTAGCTATCTTGAAAGGGGGTACATTAATTCATCCAATTTATTTACCTGTGATTAAATGGTGCTCCTTCCAGAATTACTTCTTGTTTTGTGCTTGGTGCTGTCACGATAGATACCTTGTCCCCCACTGTCCTAAACAAGAACAGTGGTAATATTTTAGAATTGGGTCTACTCATAGTGTAACTATTTGTTAATTTGCTAACACCTTAAGAAATACTCTGTTTGCTCTTATTTATGACTTACAAAGCACTAAAGAGACTTTATAACAGGGAATTCCTTAGTGCATTTGTTACTCACATGCTGGTATGTAATAAGATTTTAATGTAGGGTTGCTGGTGTTGTGTGAGACAAAATAGCTAACAGATTCAGTATAACAAGTTTTTAAAGCTCGTATTCTAAACAGGTATTGAAAAACCAAGGAAAAACAATGAATTGATGGATACTTTCATATGGTTTATTATATCCTTTTCCATTTGCAGTATCGTGTTTAACCTTTTCTTTTTTATATTATCTGAAGACTCTAAGGTAATTTAAGATGGCTTTTTGCAAAACCAATGCAAGAAGTTTTATAATGTTTTTGAAACCATCATATGAACCTTGTGAGGAGACATCCTGCTAAACTATACACTGATGAAAAATATCATGCTTACACTCTTTCATTCCAACAAGAAAGATCTCTTTTGTGATACTGAGGCATTCCAGTTTAAAATAACAATAGTAAAAGAAGATTGAGTGCAGAATTTATGAGGAAATTGCCAAACAATTAAAGCTGCAGTTTATTCTACCAATGGAGCGGATCACAGCTGTAAACTGAAGAGATGCTGTCTTTTGAATCTTTTTAACTATTTACTGTTGGATTTAACTAAATGTGGTCTGAAATCATTTTTTAGTTTGGCCAGTTTATATCTGGCATCATCAAAACAATGGAGATATACTATCAGATCTTAGTATAAAGTATAATTTATTTTTGTGTGTGGCTGCACATTGTTGAGAAAAATAAAAACTTCAGCCCAGTGAGATTTTCCTGTACACATCATAAATACCTATTTTTAACATTGTAGAATTACATTGAACACAGCGTTACATGGAGTGTTGTATGTATGCCCTTGGTGATAACAGGAAAAAAAATCATATTCTTCTTATCATTTATTTATAGTCCATGAGAGGTGTCTTAATTGAAAATGTGAGTTTTGAGATGTAGAGCATTCACCTTACTGCAGCCTTTTCAGATGTTGCTAAATTCCTGGAGTTCTTAACTTTTACGTGGAATTGGAGACCTCTCAACCTTTGGAAAAACTTTTAACCTTGAATATTACTCCCTTTTTAAGCTTTGGATGTAAGAAATGGAACAGGTTAGAAAGTTCAATCCCTGGAAAGTAAGACTGCCAACACTGCAGTTAAGAAGAAAGAGACCTCAAAAGCAATCTGAATTAGGGTAGTTTCATGTGTTAATGAGGGATGTCTGTTGGTATTTACTATGTTGCTAACAGCTTTGAGGGATGTTTTTAATTTTTCCTTTTTCTAATACGAAGAGATACAAATTTCACTTAATAAACAAAGTTAATATATTGTAGAAAGTGCACACAAATGAATCTTCACTTTCACTGTGATTCAATAAGTAGCTCAAATGTGCTCACTGTAATACATAAAAATGCTGTTTTTTCATAACAATAAAATTACAGAAAATATACTGTATAGAGGTAATGTTTATACAAAAGTAGGAAAATAAATGATCAACACAAATTATAAATTTAAGTTAGTTTACTTTAATTTCTCCCCTTCTCCTGTAAAGTGGGCACAAACCTATGAATTAGTGTACAGAACTATCCAAGAAAACTTTCTTTATTCAGGACTGTCTTTTAAATACTTTTGCAAGTTTCACTAGTTAAATGAATGAATCTTTCTCTTCTTTATTGTTGATTTTATTCACAGCTTGTTTGCCTTACTCCAAATCCGCTCCTCTGTGGGGTGTGTGTGTGTGTATGTTACATGAATGATTGTGTGCTGACATCTGATGTTAAGTAGTGGAAGGTGTTCTTACAATTTTGTAGTATAGCACTCCCACTATGGTTCTTTAGCTGACTAAAAACTGTTTATTTTACATATTATTATGTTTGTTGTTGTTAAATTTGTATGTATGTATGTATGTATGTTGTATTAATATTATTTTATGAAATGTTGTTTAATTGTTATTTATTGTTTATATGTGCTTCAGGGCTACATTGCTTGTGTTCAATGGGTAGAACAATAAGTAGGTAGGGACAACCCTCAACCTTGAAATTGAGATTGAAGAGATGAGTTCCTCAGAGGTTCATTGATTATGATGGAGTGTGTTTCATTGTGAATATTATTTTAAATTATTCTTTCGGTTATCAGATTTTTGCTTTATATGTTTGGTTACTGTCGACTGGACTGCAGTTATTAGCGTGATTTTCTTGAATTGCCTTTTATTCAAATCTTTTTTGCTTTTTTCTCTGTTTTGCCTGTTTTTTCTTCCTTTTTGATTATTGAAATAAATTCTTAAATATGAAAACCTTTTGTTTTTGTAATTCCAAGCCACAGATTGTTGGTAATCCTTGAAGGGTATTTTTGTGTGTTTTGTGTATTTAAAAGAATTTTTTTAAACTGTAAGAGCCTCAGTCCCATTTTAGGTATGTGCAGACTCACCAAGGTCCTGGTCTAGCAGGTGGTATTTTGAGTCATGCTTATTCTTTTTGCCATTGTGTGCTGCAGCTTCATGACACAAATCCCCGCCAATAATTTGAATGCTGATTTATTATTTCTAGATTTCATCCATTCACCATATACTGTATCCGTTTTATATATAAAAATAAATATATATGTATATTTATATATATTGTGTCCATTGGGGGTACTTAAGTTCAAACACCCAACACAAACAGGCTCTGGATACAAGTACAGCACACAAGAGTTTTTTTATGTGATAGGAAACTCCAGTAAGTGCTCCCATACCACATTCACAGTTATAAAGCACTTTATCTCTCTGTCTTCTCTTTCTATCTCAGTCACTGCCTCCTCCACTCCTTCCAGCAAACTTCATCTTCCTCCTCCCGACTCCCAAAGGCTTGGACTGGGAGCACTTTCGGGTAGGTTCGGAGCCCCACGAAATAGGGATCCCCTGGCTGCACTCATGGAAGCCAACAGGGCTGAGTCAAACAGCTCCAGTTCCCATGATGCCCTGTGGGAAACCTTGGCGTTGCAACACTCTATTCTCCTTGGCTCTCTCTTCTCACTGTCTGTTCTCTTTTTATCTTTATTCTCTCTTTTTCCCTTGTGAGCCATGCAGACTCCTTATATTACATTAATTGGGCGCAGGCACAATCCCCTGTCCACTCTGAGCTACAAAATAGGAAAATAGACTTGTCTGCTCACATTCACATGTGAGTGTGCCATCAGCTGGCCACCATAATAACCTTGGAGTGACACCGTCATACGCACACTTGCCTGCATGCTCCTGGGAGTATTATTTCTTTAAAAACTGCCTACCACCACAGACCACTTATGACAGTCCTTTCCTCTCCTTAATTTTGTAGGGGCATTGTCAATGTACCAGTAATTTGGAATGTGAAATGGGAATGAGCACCATGACACAATCTCCGGGATGGAACTCATGAATGCTCAAGCCATGATCATAATTGCGAACCTGTAGTGTTTGACCATGCTCCATACTTTCTTTTGGAATAGGTCTGATTTTTATCAAATCGTGTGCCATATATTAGAATTGGAGGGGAGTGCCTCTTCTTGCCAGCCCTTTATTAAAATGTCCAATAATCTCCGGGGTTGTTTTCAATACAATAACTCAAATGGGGAGAAGCCCGTGGAGACTTGTGGGACCTCCCACTATGCAAATAATATGAGGGGGAGTAGCTGATCCCAATTCCTTCCATCCTCGCCTGACCACCTTGAGTAGCATCTGTTTGACCATTTGATTAAATTGCTCTACTAAACCATTTGTTTGAACATGATAAACTAAAGTTTTTAAGTGCTTCATTTTGAGTAATTTGTCAACCTCCCTTCATTTTTCCGGGGTGAAAGGTGTCCCTTGTTCCATTAGGATTTCTATAAGGATGCTGACACATGCAAAGACCTCTACCAGTTTCTGTGTAATGTACTATAGTTGGAATTGACTTCTCTCAGGGGGATAGCCTCTGGGTATCGTGTAGCATAATCAGCAATCAACAATATATATTTATGGCCACAAACTGAGGGTTTAAGGTATTCTACAATATCTTCCCATATGTGTTCAAATGGGACATCAATGAGCAGAACAGGGCGTAGAAGAGCATGATCCTTCCAAGGAATCTGCTATAGCTGACATTCCGGACCGGAAGAACAAAAATGGCAGACTTCCTAATTAATCCCTGGCCAAAATAATCAGTGCTTAATTTGTTCTAGTGTCTTCTCTGCGCTCAAGTGGGCATATGCTAATTCACGACTTGCCACCAGTAAATTCGCTGGACTAACAGCAAGGACCTCACCCCAACCTTTGTATTCGGCCACATGATACAATAAATGATTATTAAGCACAAAGTGCAGACCCGGTGGCATTGGATAAGACGTGCGTTGTCTTTACTTTAGGTTTTTGACGAAAATTCTTTGTTAGTTGTAGTGATTGTACTTTGGACATACATGATATTTTATATGGTGTACCACAAGGATCTATTCTGGGTCCAGCGTTTTTATCAACCTACATGCTTCCATTAGGCCAGATTATTTCAAAACACAAGATGAGCTACCACAGGACTAACTAAGAAAGACATCAATCAGCTGCAGTTAATGAAGAATGCAGCAGATAGAATCTTAGCTAGAAAAAGAAAATCTGAGCACATCTCACCAGTTTGGTTGTCATTTAAAATTGAAATTGACTTTAAAATACTACTATTGGTTTATAAAACCTTAAATAATCTTGCTTCTTCTTATATTTTGGAATGCCTGTTCCCCTACACTCCAAATCTTAACCTTAGATTGTCTAATGGAGGTCTACTTATAGTTCCAAGAGCCAAACTTAAAAGAAGTGGTGATGAAGCCTTTTGCTGTTATACATTTAAAATATGGAATACTTTATCAAATAAACTTCACTAGGCTAATACTGTGGAACATTTTAGAAAACTACTAAAAAAAACATTATTATAAAATGTATTTTTGCAGCTACAGTTTAGTTGTTCTATAGTCCTAATAGACTATATGGGCATAGAATTATCATATTCTTCAGGGATCTGAATCTTTACTAATCACTACTGTTATATATCTGCACTGTGATATTAATTGCAGGGTTCGATTATGCATCCATGTGCGGTAGGTCTGCTGTTTCGTGAGATGAGCTTGATTGCTTTGGTCTGGAAGAGGAAAAGGAGAGAGGACAATAAAAAAGGTTTTGAAGTTGTTGCACTTACCAGCTGTCAGTGTCTCTCTTTCCTAGACATAAAATCTACTTTTCTCTGCTGTGTTTTCCAGATTCTTCTGTGATTGCAATTTGCACCACCACCACCACCACTTTATCAATGTGCCATGCAGCCACTTGTGATTCTGGAATGACAGCGGAAGCCTCAACTGCCCACGAGACCAACTTCATTGAATCCTCTCATAGGAAGCCAGTAAACAAAAAGAAATGAATTAAGCACATTTATGTTAAGTAGAAAGCTCACTGGGGGCTGGTCAGTCATTTGACCATGGGACCCCTGCAGTTTTTGCTATTTTTGTCCTCCCGGCCATCAGACCTAATCAAAAGACTTATTTTTGAGACTTACACCATGATATTCTTTATAAGAATACTATTTTTCTACTTGATATCTATCTGTTTTTAAGATCGTATAGATGTCTTTGTTTTTTCTTCACTTATTCTCTTCTTGTAACTTTCTCTTCGACATCTTGTAAAGCACTTTGAGGTATAATAATGTGCTAAATAAATAAATGTTGTTATTGTTGCTGATATTGAAAATGTAAATCTGAGAGTGGATCTGGAGTGACTTCATTGGGTGGAGCGACTACCCTGATGACTTGGTGTCCATCTCCGTAGACACATCCATGCAAACCGGAGTTATATCACCCACGTCATATTGGATAGCCACATGACCCCACTCTTTTACCGGATAACAGTGTGGTATGGAGACAGTTTAAGATTGTTTCTCTCCATCTATTACAAGGCTCCACGTTTTAGTGGTGATTTGTGCTACTCTGCATTTACTTTGTGACCACCCAGTATCACAGGAAAAGGTGGCCAGCATAAAACAGCCACTCTAATCTTTTGAGTTGCCCCTTAATATGTGATTAAACATGACCTGTACCATCAAGTTTGCCCATGGATACAAGTTATACTGGTTAATCTGTATTCCCATTGTCACAACAGCATTTAATAGTGTGCAACAATGTAGATGTTACTGCTGGAGTGTATAAGAGCTGTGATCCTGTGCCCATTCATAACTACCACCCTGGTGCAAGGAAGGAATAGGGTATTGACAGTTAAACAATACCTCTCACTTCACATCCAACTGCAGCTGATTGGCTCACCAAAGCATGGACAAGTCACAGTAGAATTGCTCACCTCCCCACATTTGCAATAGCCGGGAAGGGGCACATGCTCCTCCTTTGGTTGTTCCGATAATTCAATTTTGCAGCGGGTAGGCTTAGGAATGGCGACACATCCCATTGGGGACTTGTAGTGACCAACAGGCCATTCTGAGTGCTCAACATGTGAGGCTGCCTGGTGCCACTTGAGGGCTGCAATGAAGTCCTAAATGTAGTTATATTCCAGCTACTGGACCGGCTAGGAGAGGTAAACAGGGAGGACGTTTACCAGGAGGTTGCAGGTTATGGTCTTGACCATTTTTTTGGATAATTTATTGCTGGCTGCAGACAATGTTCAACTCTGTAACATAGTTCTAATATTTGGGAGCAGGTCGGCTGCTCTGGGTCAAACCTCCACTCCTGACAAGCAAGGGACTAACTGCACAGCACCTCAGCTTTGAGTTGGTTATAATCTGCAGTGACCCGATTAGGTTGTAATAAGCCCCCCTTTGAGCTGGTCCCTTCTAGAATGGCGACAATATGTGCACCAACTCCATTTGCCCCCAGTGATGACAGGTAGCTGTATGTTCAAACAATAGGAAGTAAGTATCAGTATCATCATCTGCGTGTAATGGGCACAATACCTCTGATGGACTCATTAGCTGTTCCTGAACTGAGCCATGAGGTCATGAAAACGAGATAGGGCATTGGTGGTAGCATGGAGGAGACCATGGTGATGTTGGACTTTGAACCTAAAAGGCTGGTGGTCAAGTAACCACCTGGTTACTCGAGGTTTGCAATCCCTATACAGAGCCATCCACTGTAAAGGGGTGTGGTCCATCACCAGGGTGAACTCATGTACCAAGAGGTAATACTTCAGCTGAGTAATAGCTCACTTGATTGCCAGGGCCTCTCTCTCCACCACCACAGACCTTGTCTTTCAGTCCAGTAGTTTCTGACTCAGGTACATTAGGAGTTGTTCAACACTGTCAGACCTTTGGCTCAGAAAGACCCCAAGCCTATGTAACTGAAGCATCGGTCTACAAAATAAAAGGCCAGGACAAATTTGAAGTTATTAAAACAGGTATTGAAGCGTGGGCCTCTTTTAAATCATGGAATGCTTCTTCTGTTTTTTCATCCAAGACCATAGTGTTTGAAGCTCACTTCTTTGTTAGATCAGTATGGGTCTAATTCTCCTGAATCTATTGCGTAATTGGGTGATATATTCTAAAATATTTAATGAGGTATTGGCCTCCTCTTCCCAACCCTCTTTTAATATGTCGAGAAGACCTTGGGGTTGTCATCCATATAATAAATCAAAAGGAGAGAAATCTGTGGAGGCTTGAGGGACCTCCTGATAGGCAAATGACATGAGGGTGAGCAACGTATTCTAGTTTTTTCCATACTCGCTGACCACCATATGTAGCATTCGTTTGAGTATCTGAATAAAGTGATCTACTAAGCTATCCATTTCAGTGTGGTATACGGAGGTATGCACACGTGTGTGACTATCTATATATATTGTCGCAGGTGGCTGGGGGAGGCAACCCGGCTCTGATGCCCCGGAAGACCGGAAGAGGGCTTATGTCTGCCCCTGACCACGTGGGGGCGACTGCCCTGGAGGCTAGGGGGACCACGGGTACAAAGCTTTGAAGCTCAACCCTGCAGGGGCCCGTGGTCACCACCGGGGGGTGCACCGATGCCTTGGGAGCCCTGGACCTCAGCACTTCTGCCACACCCGGAAGTGCTGGGGGAAAGAGAAGTGGGGACACCCGGAGTGCTTCCAAGTGCGCATCCGGCACTTCCGCCACACTGGGGAGTGCCAGTGAAAGATTGCTGGGGAGCACCTGGAGCACATCCAGGTGATGATAAAAGGGACCGCCTCCCTCCATTCAGCAGCGAGAGTCGGGAGTAGAGTAGGATGGAGCTCAGGAGAAGGCAAAGAGGCGGCCTGAAGAAGAGAAAGGCCTTCGAGGTTGGCCTGGACTTTGGGGTTTGTGAGTACTTTATGAACTGTAAATATGTATAATAAACGTGTTGTGGGTGACGTCGCGTCCACTTGTCTGTGTCCGGGCATATATATATGTAGATATATATATATATATATATATATATATATATATATATATATATATATATATATATACTGCTCAAAAGAATTAAAGGAACACTTTTTAATCAGAGTATAGCATAAAGTCAATGAAACTTATGGGATATTAATCTGGTCAAGTAGCAGAGGGGGTTGTTAATCAGTTTCAGCTGCTGTGGTGTTAATGAAATTAACAACAGATGCACTAGAGGGGCAACAATGAGATGACCCCCAAAATAGGAATGGTTTAACAGGTGGAGGCCACTGACATTTTTCCCTCCTCATCTTTTCTGACTGTTTCTTCACTAGTTTTGCACTTGGCTACAGTCAGTGTCACTACTGGTAGCATGAGGCGATACCTGGATCCTACAGAGGTTGCACAGGTAGTCCAACTTCTCCAGGATGGCACATCAATACGTGTCATTGCCAGAAGGTTTGCTGTGTCTCCCTGCACAGTCTCAAGAGCATGGAGGAGATTCTAGGAGACAAGCAGTTACTCTAGGAGAGCTGGAGAGGGCCATAGAAGGTCCATAACCCATCAGCAGGACCAGTATCTGCTCCTTTGGGCAAGGAGGAACAGGATGAGCACTGCCAGAGCCCTACAAAATGACCTCCAGCAGGCCACTGGTGTGAATGTCTCTGACCAAACAACCAGAAAGACTTCATGAGGGTGACCCAAGGGCCCCGTGTCCTCTAATGGGCCCTGAGCTCACTGCCCAGCAGCATGCAGCTTGATTGGCATTCGCCATAGAATACCAGAATTGGCAGATGCACCACTGGTGCCCTGTGGTTTTTACAGATGAGAGCAGGTTCACCCTGATCACGTGACAGAAGTGAAAGGGTCTGGAGAAGCCATGGAGAACATTATGCTGCCTGTAACATCATTCAGCATGAGCAGTTTGGTGGTGGGTTAATGATTGTCTGGGGAGGCATATCCATGGAGGGTCACACAGACCGCTACAGTTTTGACAAAGGCACCTTGGCTACCATTAGGTATCAGGATGAAATCCTTGGACCCATTGTCAGACCCTATGCTGTTACAGTGGCTCCTGGTGCACAAAAATTCCTGGTCTCATGTGGTGAGAGTATGCAGGCAGTTCCTGGAGGATGAAGGAATTGATACCATTGACTGGCCACCACACTTTCCTAAATCCAATAGAACACCTCTGGAACATTATGTTTTGGTCCATCCAATGCCACCAGGTTGCACCTCAGACTGTCCAGGAGCTCAGTGATGCCCTGGTCCAGATCTGAGAGGAGATCCCCCACAACACCATCTGTCATCTCATTAGAAGCATGCACCGATGTTGTCAGGCATGTATACAAGAACACAGGGGCCATACAAAGTGCTGCGTACAATTTTGAGTTGCTGCAATTCAATTTTGGCAAAATGGACTAGCCTGCCACATAATTTTTCACTCTGATTTTTGGGGCGTCTTTGAATTCAGGGCTCTGTAGGTTGATCATTTTCATTTCCATCAAACGATGTGGCATCCTTTCATTCCTAACACATTACCCAGTCTATATCAGTATAGATATCCAGGAGGATTTCTTTTTCCCATTGAGATCTGATGTGTTTTCAAAGTGTTCCTTTAATTTTTTTGAGCAGTTTATATCAAACAATGCCTCTTACAAATACATTATCAGTATATGCCAGAAATAACATAAAACATATACCCAAAAATCATACAGCATTAGAGACATAAACTCCACATTACATACCTCCTAGAAATATGCACCATATAAATATACACCATTGCAAAAGGCTTTTTCCACAAAAAATATATATGTATGAGATGCACTACACTTATAAAATCTTATCCTCACTAGCAAGACTTTTTTCCTCTTGGCAATAATCACTTAGTATGACTCATGATGATCTATAAACTGGAATGATTCCTTTGGGTTGTTTCCTTTGCCAATCAGTAGCTTCTTAAATATGATGATAAACAGCAAAAAACTGTGTTTTAAGCAGCTGCTTCCCACATATTAACAAAATTACCAGACAACACTTAAAACATGTGCATTCATGACTGCCAGACCAAACAGTGAAAGAACATTCCAAGAATAAATATAAAAACAAAGAAGTGAAACAACACAGTTAACCTGGATCAAGAGGATAAACTTCAAGAGGTAAAGATTAAATGTTACACTGGTTACTACTTTCACTTCAGGTAACACAAATTACCAGAATTCATATGCTAATGTTTTCCTAAATTAAACCACTGTAGCTACTGTTGGGAGCATGAGGGTTAAAGCATAAAAAAAAATGGTATTCATCTTTGTCTGGCTCCTGCTGTCTCTCAGGAAGAGTAAAGATTTATTCTGAAATCTTCACTCTTCATTGTCCACTGAGATACCCTATTTTACTGCTACATGTAGAAGGAGAAGGATTAGCATGCTTTGTGTGTCTTTGTCTAGATTCTTTTCTCTTTTTCAGCTTTCAGGCCCGCACCTAGGAAATTCTGGGCCCCAGGCAGCTGACAGAGTTCGGGCCCCTTTTGTGTTTCAGATATGTGCGTATATTTTAAAACTCGAAAAAGGGTGGGCCCCTATGTAGCTCGGGCCTCTGACAAATGCCAGACTGCCCTGTCTGTTTTGCATCCTTTATTTTATCCTTTTGTCCATTAATAATACTAATAATAACAATAATAATGATACATTTTATTTAATAAGTGCCTTTCTTAGCAATCAAGGTCACCTTACAATACAATTAAACAACATTAGTACAATAAAAACAAGAGAATGATAAATCAAAACAATAATTAGCAAACAAACAAAGATAACAGGCAGTAACAGTGTAAAATTCACAATTGGTATGTCAGTTTGAAAAGATAAATTTTGATGGCAGTTTTAAAATGTGTTATATAATCGAGCTGACGTATATGAGAGGGAAGAGAATTCCAGAGTTGAGGAGCAGTATGAGAGACGCTCGAGCTCCCGTAGAACAGAGTTTGATGTGTGTTACAGAAAGTAGAGCTGCAGATGAGGATCTAAGCGAGCGAGAGGAGTGTCTGTAGGAGATCAGTGAGGTAGGGGGGAATGTTAAATGTTAAGAGCAGTATTTTGTATTGTATTCGGTAGTTAACAGGGAGCCAGTGAATTGAGAGAGAATAGGTGTAATATGTTTAGTGGATTTAGAACGGGTTATTATCCCGACAGCAGAATTTTGAAGAAGTTGTAAGTGATGGATACGTTTTTGTGGGATTCCAGATTGAATAGCATTACAGTAATCTATACGTGAGGTGACTAGGGCATTAACCAATACTTCAGTACTGTGTTGCGTACGAACAGGACGAAGTCTAGAAATGTTTCGAAGATGAAAGAAGGCAGTCCGGGAAATGTTACTTATATGGGAGGAAAAAGAGAGAGTAATGTCTAGAATGATGCCCAGGCTCTTAACTTGGGAAGAGATGTTTGTGTTAATATTGTTAATTAAAACAGAAGAAAGGTTAACCTTACCAAGGACGATATTACCTATTGGGAAGATATAAATGAGAAAAAGAAGCGGCCCAAAAACAAAACTCTGCGGAACTCCCTGAGTAACGACTGCATTCTCGGATTTAAAGCCCTATATTTGAACAAATTGCCTCCTACCAGTGAGGTAGGAAAAAAACTATTGGAGGACAAGGCCACAGACTCCAAAACTAGCTAGTCATTTCAAAGGTATCTGATGAGATATGGTGTCAAATGTGGGGCTGATGTCAAGAAGCACAAGAATTGATTAAAGTCCCATGTCAGCTGCCCAGAGAAGATCATTTGTGATTTTGACCCGGTAGTTTCTGTGCTGTCTTTAGGACGAAACTTAGATTGAAACTGTTCAAAAAGGTTTTTTTTTGAAAGATGGGACTGGAGTTGGGAGGCAACTATCTTTTTGAGAACTTTAGATATTAAAGGAACATTTGAGATATAATGAGGCCAATAATTGTTAAGGATATTTGGGTCCGAACCAAGATTTTTCAGAATTGGAGTAATTGAGGCTGTTTTTAGTGAGAGGGCGACCGTGCCTGTAGTAAGGGAAGAGTTAACTATAGCAGTTATCATGGGGGAAATATGTGACAGACAGGACTTAACAAAGCTTGTAGGTATTGGATCTAATTGGCATATGGAAGAATTAGATTTTGTACTAAGATCGAGATATTAGTTTCAGCTGGTAAACTGAAATGTGAGAATAGGGAGGTTTTTAAGGGTGATAGTGGAGAGTATGTCATTTTCTGCAGAAATAGAAGAAGCAAGTTGCTGATGGATTTTTTCAATTTTTGAATTGAAGAAATCCAAAAAAGAGCAGCAGTATTTAACAGAGAGGTTATGGTAAGTGACATTTTCTGGTGGTGTAATTAGCCTTTTCATTGTTGAAAAAAGAGCTCTACTATTTTTCCCTCCTGTATTGATAATGTTAGAATAGTATAAGGTTTTGGCAGCAGAGAGAGCATTATTTGTATTTTAACATATGATTCGAGTACATTTCCTTGTGTACAACAAGATCCATCTTTTTAGTTAGGCGCTCCAACTGTCGGCCCATGGCTTTGAGCTGATGGAGTTCAGGTGTAAACAAAGGAGCAGTGCAAATAAATGAAACAGTCCACGTTTTTAAGGGAGCTAGTGTATCAAAGGCAGAAGACAGAGCAGCATTGTAATAGTCTACTAATTCTGATGGTGTGTTAGCAGAAGGAGAAACAGGCTGGGATTGCAATAAATGTATACGGGTCTCTGGGTTTACATGCTTGACATTACAAAATGAAATTACACGCCAAACCTTTGATTTACTGAGAGGTAAGCTAACATCAAATGTAATCATTTTGTGATCCAAGATGGGTAATTCAGTAGGAATAAGATTGTGAGGTGTGATACCAGAGCAGAAAAACTAAGTCTAAAATATGACCCTTGTTATGAGTCAAAGTTGACATATTGAATTAAATTAAAACAGTCAAGGATTTCATTAAAATCATTTATCATTGCATCA
Organism: Polypterus senegalus; assembly: GCF_016835505.1. Taxonomy (NCBI): domain Eukaryota; kingdom Metazoa; phylum Chordata; class Cladistia; order Polypteriformes; family Polypteridae; genus Polypterus; species Polypterus senegalus. The sequence goes on along the minus strand of NC_053164.1, from coordinate 167,840,542 downwards.
GTTGGCATGTCAAAGTGTATGTTAAAATCACCCATGAGGATGACATTAGTAGACATTGTACACAAAGTTTTTAAAACAGTAAAAATTTCTACAATAAAAACACTTGATAGTTTAGGAGGTCTATGTAAAATAGCAATTATAATAGGTGAAGGTCCGCAGTGTTTGCCAGCTAACAGTTCAAAGATGGATATGCTGGAAGAGGTATCGGTGATAATTTTAAGTCTTTACGGTGTATTATTGAGAGACAGCCTCCCCTTCCCGAAGACAGGATTTAGAGATGCAGACAAACTCTGGAGGGAACGCTTGATTTAGATGAAAATAATCACCCGGTTGCTGCCAAGTCTCCGTAAGCCATAAACAGTCCATCTTAGTGTCTATGATAAAATCACCAATCAGCAGAGTTTTGTTAGAGATAGATCGAGTATTAAATAATCTAAGCTTCAAAGAGTCTATGGACGTATATTCTGGTGATTTTAGCAGAGGAATCAGCACATTATGATCAACAAGTCGCTCAAAAATACGTGGACAAGTGCATCCTTCAGACCACAGTGAAGGAATAGACCCGCTGGGGCAGTTTCTACCACCTATTCATTAAAGCTAGTTACTTGAGTAGAGAATCAGTGAGAAAGTTTCCACTTACCCACACAGGTTGCAGCCAGCAAAGAACAGTTCTATGAGGGCTCATGTTAAGGCCGAAGAAGGCAAAGGATGCAGATGCGCGTTATCGGTTTTTAATCCAATGCAAAGGTGAAGGAAGATCCGATGCAAAAGGTTAAAAAACAAGTAAAAAACAACTTGTAAAAGTACACAAACAGAGCACCAGCAAGCAGCGGCAGACAGAAACGCCAGGGTTCACTTCTGGTTTCGAACTTTATTCACATTATCTATATGTTTGTCAATAAATTATTTCATTCTGAAAAATCTGGTAGCTTCTACAGAGAAAGATCAGAAAAATAAAGCGGGGGCTTTAAGAAAATACCTAAAAAATTAATGGCACTACTAAACATAAAGCCAGTAATTGATTAATTGAATGATTGACCTCAGTTGATCCATTCCTCTTTTCCACACCAACTTTGGCATGCCTGAGTGGGAGAATTAAAAACTATAAATATATAAAATAAACATTGTTAGTTTCTATATGGTGCAGTCTAAAGTAATGTTTAGGAAATTGAATTTTAAATCACAAGACTTCTTATTTAAGACTTTACCTCTGAGATACTGTGTGATCCTGAGCACGTCATGTAACCTTCTTTGGTGTAAAAAATATATACTACCAATTTTACAGTATCTGTATTTGTAAATTCCTTTTATGTGTGTTCATTATAGAAAGGTGTATAAGGTTTTAAAGTGTTTCAAAAGTTCAGCTTTATGGTATGATGATTCTCATAAGATAGATGTCTGTGAAACAACAGTGTGGATTGAGCCAGCACGTTTGTGTTGTAATGACCAATGCTTTAGCCACAATGGTACAATGACTGCCTAATTTTAGATCTAGTTCATACTAGACTATAATATAAAGCATGAAGATATTGATGTGAGAAATGGGTAAACCATCAAGCTAGAATTTAGCATGTGTCTTAAAGAGCTTCTCATTAGGTTTAAGGACAGGTATAACTACTGCTTACTCCCCTAACTCCTAAATGTTGCCACGGAGTCTCAATAGGAAGTCAAAGCTCTGTATGGCAATGAGCATGTTGTTGGAGAACAGTGATGAGTGACCAATTAAATACAGGCTATGCAGCAGATGTACATAAGAGCCTCCAGAAGGTGTTGTGGCCTGGTGGCACCATGAATATGAAGGAAAGCCCCATGTTCCAGAATTGAAAATAAGTATGCCTTAAATGTAAACCCTAGATTACATTTTTAATATCTTTTCCCTTCCAGAGATAAGTTTGAAGCTAGTGCTAGTGGAGGGTAATAGATTGAGTTGATATAATAATATGGCTGCAGAGCACACAAGAGTTTGGTGGCTGTTGCTAAGCAACCGAACATGCCACAAGCATTAGTTCACTGTGACATGTTAAGAGATTAAGAAATTTGTTTGATGAACAAGGCATGGGTACTCTCGCTTAGTTATAAATACAATGTGGAGGTGAAATAGAAGTGATTCTGTGTGCATTTAACTATGTGTAAATGGGCTTTTTAGCTAGATTCACCTGATTAGAGCTAAAGCTTTATTTCTGTTATTTCCAGAACTCACAAATATACTGCCCCATGGCTTGAGTCACAATACAACTCTCAGAATTGTCTTCCAGTTCAACATGGATTATATTTGGGTGTATGTGAGTGTGGGTATGTATGACAAACATTAGCTTTTGTCAGATCTAATGAATTATGAAATCATGTCCTTACTAATGCTGTTGCTGTATCATCTGATCATATATTAATCCTGTTCTGCCTTCTTCTTTCACAGAGACCAGCCTTCTAAGAAGCTGGAAAAACACATAGAATTAATGTAAAAATACATACCGAAAATAATTTTAATTTAAGATCTGGAAGCATTGCAAGCCATTATTCTGCATTGCAAAACTTTTTTTAATTTTATTGATTTTATTGTAATCATTCCATACAAATAGATCCATTTTTACAAAAAATAGGATTGAAAACAAGTGAACACCCACCCCTGAGAAAGAGAGCATGGCCAACAGAGTAAAACTTAAAGCTAGTAAAAATAAGTACATGTAAATTGATGAGTTTAATAAGCGGATAAAGATAAATGAAGAAGTAAAAGAAATGGGAAGAGAATCTGCTTTCCTCATTATTTTAAGAGCTTAATCTAAAATGTTATTGATTTAATCCTGCCAGGTTTTAAAAAAGATCTGCACAGATCCCCTAAGTGAGAATTAGATTTTTTCCTATTTCAGATAGTATATAACATCAGTTACCCACTGACTTAAAAGAGGTGAGTTAGGATTCTTCAAGTTGAGCAAGATAAGTCTACGTGCCAATAGTGTAGTAAAGGCAATCACAGTTTGCTTGTTCTTCTCCACTTTAGGCCCATCTGGAAGAACACCAAACACAGCTGTTAATGGGTTAGGAGGGATTGTGACACCAAGGCTGTCTGATAGGCATTTAAAGATTTTGTTCCAGAGTGATGTTAATTTGATGCAGAATAAAACATGTGAGCCAGTGAGGCTAGAACTTGATTGTAGTGTTCGCAGGTTGGATCTTGCCCTGGAAACATTTTGGACCATTTTAAGCGAGACAGATGTGCTTGATATATAATTTTGAGTTGAATAATTGTATGCTGGCGGCATGGTGGCGCAGTGGGTAGCGGTACTGCCTCGCAGTTAGGAGACCCAGGATCGCTTCCCGGGTCCTCCCTGTGTGGAATTTGCATGTTCTCCCTGTGTATGCGTGGGGGTACTCTGGTTTCCTCCCACAGTCCAAAGACATGCAGGTTAGGTGCATTGGAGATCCTAAATTGTCCCTGGTCTGTGTGCACACCCTGCAGTGGGCTGGTGCCCTGCCCGGGTTTGTTTCCTGCCTTGCGCCCTGTGTTGGCTGGGATTGGCTTCAGCAGACCCCTGTTGCCATGTAGTTAGGATATAGCGGGTTGGATGGTGGATGGATGGATAATTGTATGCTTTGCGCATACGGAGCTCAAGTTCATTCTCTGCATTGCTACCTTCCACTCCTTTTCTGATATGTTGAGTGAGAGACCATTTTCCCATTGTCCTCTTGGATCTTTGAAAGGGAGGGACTGTAGAATGGTTTTATACTGTATATTGCAGAAATGCTGTCCGAGTCCTCGAAACTGAGCAATAGTTTTTCCAGCATAGAGGAAGGTGGGAGATGAGGAAAATCAGGCAGGTTCTGTTTAAAAAAGTCTCTAATTTGAAGAAAGTAAAAGAAAAGTGTTACTGGAAAGTTACATTTGGAAAGTAATTGTTCATAGGATTCAAATACATTGTCTATGTAAAGATCTGTAAGTGATTTCATCCCAAATGTTTTCCAGATATTAAAAACTGCATATGTTTGCCAGAGTTGAAAAAGGTGCTTTTCGTGCAGAGGTGCCACAGATAAAAGCTTCTCTAGCTTAAAAAGCTTCCTACATTGGTTCCATATTCTAAGTGAATGAAGCACAATTGGGTTGTTAGCATATTGGCAATACCTTGCATTTATAGGGGCACAAAGCAGGGAATATAAAGAAGCACTGCAGGATTTTATTTCTATTGCGGACCAAGTCTGTGTATGTTCATCTATTTGTGTCTGTGTCCAGCTTTTTATAGCTTGTATGTTTGCTGCCCAGTAATAAAACTGAAAGTTAGGTAGAGCCATGCAACCTTCTGCCTTTGGTCTTTGTAGGGTTGCTCTTTGGATACGTGGATGTTTTGAGTTCCAAATAAATGAGGTTATGGTTGAATCTAATTGCTTAAAAAATGATTTGTTGGTGTATATTGGAATGTTATAAAAAGAGAAGCTTAGGAAGGATATTCATCTTAACAACGTTAATTTTTCCAGCTAGAGAGAGATGGAAGGTTTACCATCTATGCAAGTCTTGCTTAATTTTTTCCATACAGACAGCGAAATTCTGTTGATAAAGAGCTTCATGTTTACTTGTGATGTTTACTCCTAGGTCTTTAAACTGATCTGCAGTGATAGGTGTCGAATTTAATATTGTATGCTTGAGAATTCACTGGGAAAAGCACACTTTTATTCAAATTAATTCTGAGACCAGAATTCTTTGAAAATTCTGTAAGTGCTGTTAGGACTCCAGGCACAGTATTTTGTGGGTCTGATATATACAGTACCATATCATCTGCATATAGAGAAATTTTCTGTTCCAGTCCTTCTCTGATAATCCCCTTTATCTGATAAGTATTTCGACAGTGAACTGCCAGTGGCTCAATGGCGATTCCAAAAAGTCGTGGTGACAAGGTACATCCTTGTCTGGTACCACGTTCTACTTTAAAGTACAGTGGACCGTTGACTTACAAACTCAATTCGTTCGCGAGGGCTGGTTGTAACTCAAGTTGGTTGTAAGTCAAGACTATTTTTTCCATAAGAAATAATGGAAATACCCATAATGTGCTCAGAACCTCCCACAGTAACACTTACTTAACCTTTTCATAATAAAAAAGTGTTGTATAATGTGCATAATTTACCAAAACACCAATAATTTTTCTAATGTACTAACCAAAAAGTTATAAAAAGTGCCTAGCCTACCAGAAACAACAATTTCATACTGTACTCACCATTTAATTTGACATCTTTGGGCTGCAGGAAGGGAGGAGGAGGAGAATGAAACGGAAGGTGGTTATTGTTTAGAAGGAGCCTCCTTATGCAAATCTTTTCTTTGTAAAATTGTCAAGATGGTGGATTTCAACATGCTGTACATATTAGTGAGATCGATCACACGAACATCACTCTCCTATTTCCGCACAATTTCCTTGTTCGTTTCGATTGTGATCGCTGTTTCTCAAGTTAATAATGACAGTAGTTGAGCACTCAGTTCAAAGCTGGTCGTGTTGTGAACTGCTGTAATAATACACTCCAAAGAAAGCCAGTGCTGTCTCAGCCTGATGACATCATCATGTGCCGCGCTAGCCCACTAGCTAACATCCCTTAACAATCGCTTTCTTTACCTTTGTTACCTTCTCTTCCTTCCTTAGCAATTATGCGTCTTGCTAGCCATGGTCTTAGTGAATTATATATATAGATAAATCACTGCACTGACCGAAATTATGTCCACAAACACATGTATCTGGGCTCCGACTGACCCTTACGAACGCTCTCGGCTGTTTGTTTACAATCGCACAAGCGGATACACGTGACCGCATTCGGGTCATAACGCAAGATGTTGGTCGTAAATCAAAACAAAAATTTTGGTCGTAAATCAAGTTGTTCGCATGTCAGATCGGTCATATATCAAGGGTCAACTGTAGTCTGAATTACTGTTGTTAATACATACTGAAATTTCTGGATTGGTATACAGTAGTTTGATCCATGCACAAATGTTTGGGCCAAACCCAAATTTCTCTAATATAGTGAAAAGGTAGTTCCATTCAATCATATCAAATGGTTTTTCTGCATCCAACGATAATAATATCTCAGGGGCAGATGAATATATAACATTAAACAGGCATCGAAGATTGGAAGCTAAGTGTCTGCCTTTAATAAATCCAGTTTGATCTTGTGATATTACTGAAGGCAGTACTTTCTCCATCCTTTTAGCTAGGACTTTGGAGAGTATCTTAACATTATTATTCAGAAGTGAAATTGGTCTGTATGATGCACATTATAATAAGTCCTTATTTTGTTTAGGAAAGACGGTTATTATTGCTTGGCGAAAAGCTTGAGGTAGAATTTGATTGTCTCTAGCTTCTATAAATGTTGCTAATAAGAGGGGAGCTAGCTGAGTGGAAAATTCGACAGGGTAGCCATCAGGGCCTGCTGCTTTCCCACTCTGAAGTGACTTTATAGCATCTAGTAATTCTAATAGCCCCAAAGGTTTATCCAATTCCTCTGCACTAAGCATATCTATTTGTGGTATATGTAATGCATCCAGAAATACATTAGGTTATGTGTTGTCTTCTTTAAACTCAGTAGAATATAAAGATTTATAGTATCTAAATGTGTGCATTATATTTTTATGGTCAACGATTTTGTCTCCATTCATGTTTGCTGGGATTGCATTGCAAAATTCTTGCTTGTGGATTTGTTGAGCTAAGAGCTTATTAGCTTTCTCTCCTTGTTCGTAGTAATTTTGTCTTGATGTGAATTTCCCCTTGGGATTAATAAAGTATCTATCTATCTATCTATCTATCTATTTATTTAAAAATGATTTGTTCAGTTTCTTTAGTTGTTAAGAGGTTGAGCTCTAAATGCAGAGCCTGCATTTTCTATGAAGAGCCTCACTTAGTCAACTGGCATTTTCTTGATCTATTCTAGTATAATTCACTAAGGCCATGGCAAGCAAGACGCATAATTGCAAAGGAAGGAAGAGAAGGTAACGAAGGTAAAGAAAGCGATTGTTAAGGGATATTAGCTAGCGGGCTGGCGCGGCACATGATGATGTCATCAGGCTGAGTCAGCACCGGCTTTCTTTGGAGTGTATTATTACAGCAGTTCACAACACGGCCAGCTTTAAACTGAGTGCTCAACTACTGTCATTATTAGCTTGAGAAACAGCGATCACAATCGAAATGAAGGAAATTGTGCGGAAATATGAGAGTGGTGTTCGTGACCAATCTCGCTAATAGGTACAGCATGTCGAAATCCACCAAATAGTCTTGACTTACAACCAACTTGAGTTACAACCAGCCCTCGCGAACGAATTGAGTTCGTAAGTCAAGGGTCCAATATATTCCTACAGAGACCTCTGAGGATGTATTTGTCTCTAGAAAAAAAACTGATTTGTTTTGATATAAATTCTGTACAGTTCTCGTCTGCTAGTAAAAGTGGGTTAAGACGCCATCTGCAAGATGAGTATGTGAGGCATAATGATTGGAGCTCCAAGATCAGAGGGGCATGGTCGGAAACAACAATAGCGTCATACTTGCAAGATTTAATCATAGGCAAGAATTTATTATCTATAAAGAAATAATCAATTCTTGAGTAGCAATGATGCACTGGTTCCAAGAGCTAAACTTAAAAGAAGTGGTGAGGCGGCTTTCTGCTGTTATGCACCAAAAATCTGGAATAGCCTGACAATAGTAATTCACCAGGCTAATACAGTGGAGCACTTTAAAAAAACTGCTGAAAACACATCACTTTAACATGGCTTTCTCATAGCTTCATCTTAGTTTAATCCTGATGCTCTGTATATTCAGTAAATTATCATTATTATTTATGGTATTCATATTCAAAATCCATACTAACCCCTACTTCTCTTCTGTTCTTTTTCCGGTTTTCTGGTGTAGCAACCTGCGCCACCACCACCACCTAATCAAAGCATCATGATGTCCTTACATTGATGGATTAAAAGCCAGAAGTGTACATGACCGTCATCATCAAGTTCTTCCATGAGAACCCTGGATACAATGAGGACTGGTCGTTTATGTTAAGTAGAATGCCTAGAGGGGGCTGGGCAATCTCGTGGCCTGGAACCCGTGCAGATTTTATTTTTTTTCTCCAGCTGTCTGGAGTTTTTTTGTTTTTTCTGTCCTCCCTGGCCATTGAACCTTACTTTTATTCTATGTTAATTAGTGTTCCCTTATTTTAATTCTTATTTATTTTGTCTTTTTTCTCTTTCTTCATCATGTAAAGCACTTTGAGCTGCATTATTTGTAAGAAATGTGCTATAAAAATAAATGTTGTTGTTGTTGTTGTTGTTGCATGAATTCCCTATCATCTACATTTGGTGCATAGACATTTATCAAAATCACTTTACAATTAAATAAATTGCCCATAACAACCACATATTTCCCTTCAGGATCAGATACTACATCTGATACCACAAATGAGTCTGTTCTATGTATTAGAATTCCCACACCTCTAGTTTTCTTTGTAAAGCTTGAATGGAACAATTGGCAGTCCAGTCTTTTTGCAGCCAGAACTGATCCTTCCTTAATAAGTGGGTCTCCTGTAAAAATACTATTTTAGTGTTTAGACTTGTTAGGTGAGAGAATACTTTCTTTCTGTTTAATTCGTGACTCAGGCCTTTAACATTTCAGGTCACAAAGTTAACTGTCCCATCATGGAGACATTGATTCTAAATGTTTGATATAATTTTGTAGTCTTAACTGGAAGTGAGACAGTTTTGACCTTCATTTCCAATTTTCCCAAGAGTTATTGCCATTGCAGCCTATTGTTACGTTGGTAATTATAATTATATGGAATAAAAGGATAGATTAGATATAGCTTGTTCTCTTTTTCTCCTCCCCTTAACTCTCCACCCCCCCATTTTGCTTCCCCACATGAGGCTGGACCCCACTTCACGATATCCCAGTCCTCTGACATACCTAGAGACAGAGCACGTCCAAAACAAAACAAGCCCCCCAGCAGTGGCATTTGAGGATTAAAAATAGAGATATCTATTGCCAATAAAGTCTAAATATTATAAGCATAAAATATAATCTTCAACAGTCTTGAAATATTAAGATAGTAAATCCAGGGAATGGTGTTAAAAAGTGGCCCTGGATATGCATAGTAAACTCTAACACAATAATAACAATAACAATAAACCAAGGGTATGATGTTAAAGTCTCCTTTAGAATAGTAAAAAAAAAGAAAAATGTTACTACTTTAATTTCTTCCACACATATTTGTATAATTGTAATTAAAACATAAACAGAAAGTGGCTGAGAAGAGAAAAGGATGTATAATTATGGTACCAGTATCATTGCAAGCGGATCAGACAGCAGGTAATATCTTCTTGCCATGCCATGACAGGATGCGACTCACGATTGTATGTCAAAAAAGTATCAGGATCAGCTTTCTTAACTCTTTTTCTGCTTCCTCCGTAGCGGTGAAGATGTAATATTTGTCTTGAATATCTACTTTCAGATTGGCAGGATACAAGAGGCTGTATCTGATATCGGCTTTCCGTAACCGCTGTTTAATGTTGTAAAAAGAGGCAAGTTTAGCAGCTGTTGAGGGTGAGAAATCAGGGAAAATACGAATTTGGTTATTTTCAAATATAATCTCTTGTTTCTGTCTGAGAAGTCACATTACAATAAACTTAAATTGTAATCTCTCGAAATGCACAAGAAGAGTCCTAGGTTTAGAGGTATTTGATCCACATGCTGTATGCAATAAGCTGCTGCTATCTCAGTGTCTGCTTTAAAGTCCTCTCCAATTATTTTTGAAAATAGTTCAGCTATGAATTTAACTGGGTTTGGACATTCACATTTCTCAAGTAGACCTTCACTTCCATCTTTCAGAGCAGCAAGTCTGTCTCCGAGTTTTTTGCATTCGGAATTAGTAGCTGTTGCTTTTGCATCAGCGGTAGATGCCAAATGTTTGGCGGTTTCAATTCGAGTTGTGAATGTCTGCTTAATGTCTTCCAGGTGATTGGCAAGTGCTCTCAGTTTATTCTCAAACTTAAATGTATTTTTCTGAATGTGTTTCTCAATTTTTCCCAGTATACCTTTAAAGGCTGCATCAAAGCAATTATATGCACATTTTTCCAAGTCTTTATTTACCTGCCGCAGCTCCTGCATCTCCGGCAGCAGCTCTTGCAGCTCCAACCGCAGCTTCTCATTTGTCTTCTCGCTTGTCTTGAGCAAGACATTTTTATAAAGTCGAATTCAGCTTTTCAAATCATTCTTGATAAACCGCTCTTTCTCTTTGGTTCCAATTGTGCATCTAATATCATTTTCCTACTGCTATTTTCATTTTTGAAATTTAACCACAAGTAACTGCTTATCAATTTTAACCCAGCCACAGGAGATGTACAAACCTGTGTGTTTCTTCGTGCCAGTCCCAAGCCTGGATAAATGGGAAGGGTTATGTCAGGAAGGGCATCTGATGTAAAATTTTGCCAGATAAATATGTAGATAACAATGGAAGTTTCCATACTGGATCAGTCGAGGCCCAGGTTAACAATGGCCACCACCAAGTACTGTTAGCCAACAGGGTGCTGACGGAAATTGGGCTACTGTTGGCCGAAGAAGGAGAAGAAAAGGGGGGAGATGAGTCCGGAGGCAGGAGGAGAGGAGGAAGGTAAAGAGAGTGGAAGTGAGGGTAGGAATTTTGAATGTTGGCAGTATGACTGGTAAGGGGATAAAGTTAGCCGATATGATGGAGAGAAGGAAGGATGATATATTGTTTGAACAAGAGACTAAATGGAAAGGGAGCAAGGCCAGGTGGATCGGCGGTGGATTCAAATTGTTCTATCAAGGTGTGGATAGGAGGAGAAATGGAGTAGGAGTTATTCTGAAGGAACAGTATGTCAAGAGTGTTTTGGAGGTGAAAAGAGTGTCAGACAGAGTAATGATTATGAAGCTGGAAATTGGAGATGTGATGATGAATGTTGTTAGTGTATATGCCCCACAAGTTGGGTGTGTAATGGTTGAGAAAGAAGATTTCTGGAGTGAGTTGGATGAAGTGATGAACAGTGTACCCAAGGGACAGAAAGTGGTGATTGGAGCGGATTTCAATGGACATGTTGGTGAAGGGAACAGAGGAGACAAGGAGGTGATGGGTAGGTATGGTGTCAAGGAGACGAATGAAGAAGGTCAGAGGATAGTGGATTTTGCCAAAAGGATGGACATGGTTGTGGTGAATACATTTTTTAAGATGATGTACAGGAGTGGAGGAAGATGTACACAGGTAGATTATATCCTGTGCAGAAGAGTCAATCTGAAGGAGACTGAAGACTGCAAAGTGGTGGCAGGGGAAAGTGTAGTTAAGCAGCATAGGATGGTGGTCTGTAGGATGATGTTGGAGATCAAGAAGAGGAAGACAGTGAGGGCCAAAGATCAAATGGTGGAAGTTGAAAAAGGAAGACTGCAAGGTTGAGTTTAGGGAGAAGGTGAGACAGGCACTGGGTGGTAGTGAAGAATTACCAGACAGCTGGGAAACTACAGCAGATGTAGTAAGGGTGACAGCAAGAAGGGTGCTTGGTGTGACATCTGGACAGAGGAAATAGGAAAAGGAAACCTGGTAGTAGAATGGGTAAGTACAGGAGAGTATACAGAGGAAGAGGATGGCAAAGAAGAAGTGGGATAGTCAGAGAGATGCAGAAAGTAGACAAGAGTACAAGGAGATAAGGCACAAGGTGAAGAGAGAGGTGGCGAAGGCTAAAGAAAAGGTGTATGATGAGTTGTATGAGAGGTTGGACACTAAGGAGGGAGAAAAGGACCTGTACCAATTGGCTAGACAGAGGGACCGAGCTGGGAAAGATGTGCAGCAGGTTAGGGTAATAAAGGATAAAGATGGAAACGTACTTACAAGTGAGGAGAGTGTGTTGAGCAGATGGAAAGAGTACTTTGAGAGGCTGATGAATGAAGAGAACGAGAGAGAGAAGAGGTTGGATGATGTGGAGATAGTGAATCAGGAAGTGCAACGGATTAGCAAGGAGGAAGTAAGGACAGCTATGAAGAGGATGAAGAATGGAAAAGCTGTTGGTCCAGATGACATACCTGTGGAAGCATGGAGGTGTTTAGGAGAGATGGCAGTGGAGTTTTTAACCAGATTGTTTAATGGAATCTTGGAAAGTGAGAGGATGCCTGAGGAGTGGAGAAGAAGTGTACTGGTGCCGATATTTAAGAATAAGGGGGATGTGCAGGACTGTAGTAACTACAGGGGGATAAAATTGATGAGCCACAGCATGAAGTTATGGGAAAAGTAGTGGAAGCTAGGTTAAGAAGTGAGGTGATGATTAGTGAGCAGCAGTATGGTTTCATGCCAAGAAAGAGCACCACAGATGCAATGTTTGCTCTGAGGGTGTTGATGGAGAAGTATAGAGAAGGCCAGAAGGAGTTGCATTGTGTCTTTGTGGACCTGGAGAAAGCATATGACATGGTGCCTCGAGAGGAGCTGTGGTATTGTATGAGGAAGTCAGGAGTGGCAGAAAAGTATTTAAGAGTTGTACAGGAGGATATGTACAAGGGAAGTGTGACAGTGGTGAGGTCTGTGATAGGAGTGACGGATGCATTCAAGTTGGAGGTGGGATTACATCAGGGATTGGCTCTGAGCCCTTTCTTATTTGCAATGGTGATGGACAGGTTGACAGACGAGATTAGACAGGAGTCCCTGTGGACTATGATGTTTGCTGATGACATTGTGATCTGTAGCAATAGTAGGGAGCAGGTTGAGGAGACCCTGGAGAGGTGGAGATATGCTCTAGAGAGGAGAGGAATGAAGGTCAGTAGGAACAAGACAGAATACATGTGTGTAAATGAGAGGAAGGTCAGTGGAATGGTGAGGATGCAAGGAGTAGAGTTGGCGAAGGTGGATGAGTTTAAATACTTGGGATCAACAGTACAGAGTAATGGGGATTGTGGAAGAGAGGTGAAAAGAGAGTGCAGGCAGGGTGGAATGGGTGGAGAAGAGTGTCAGGAGTGATTTGTGACAGATGGATATCAGCAAGAGTGAAAGGGAAGGTCTACAGGACGGTAGTGAGACCAGCTATGTTATATGGGTTGAAGACGGTGGCACTGACCAGAAAGCAGGAGACAGAGCTGGAGGTAGCAGAGTTAAAGATGCTAAGATTTGCACTGGGTGTGACGAGGATGGATAGGATTAGAAATTATTACATTAGATGGTCGGCTCTAGTTGGATTGGTTGGGAGACAAAGTCAGAGAGGCGAGATTGCATTGGTTTGGACATGTGCAGAGGAGAGATGCTGAGTATATTGGGAGAAGGATGCTAAGGATAGAGCTGCCAGGAAGAGAAAAAGAGGAAGGCCTAAGAGAAGGTTTATGGATGTGGTGAGAGAGGACATGCGGGTGATGGGTGTAACAGAACAAGATACAGAGGACAGAAAGATATGGAAGAAGATGATCCACTGTGGCGACCCCTAACGGGAGCAGTCAAAAGATGAAGAAGAAGACTGTTACAAAGATTAGGATGAAGGTACACTATGTACATCTTGCTCAGAAGGTGACAATAACATCATAACTTTGTCTTTAGTCTGCTCTTTTTGGCAGTTCATCTTTTTAGCTGTACATTAACTTACTGTATCTCTGGAGCCCTGTTTGGGTTCAAAAAATGCAATGTTTATGGAGCCATTTATTAATTCTCTGTTCTGATACACTTCTGGGGAAAGAAAGACTATCAGCCAAGCTTATCGCAGTTACAGACTTTCATTTTTGCTAATGACTTAACCAGGACTAAGTTATGTACTGCAACCAAGCCCCCAACTTGCCTAAAGTTGTAATGTGTTATAAACAATACATACAAGTCAATTTTTGAAAAAACTTTAAGGTCAAAAATATTAGTTCATAACAGAATGCACATAAAAAGGTACAGCATATAAAAGGTATCACAAGGGCAGTAATATAATCTCACAGAAACACTGATCTGGGTTTTCTAGCCGACAGTCTTCCCCCATTACATCATCCTTCCTACAGTGCTGTGGCCTGTTTAAATAAAGACTTCAGACCATGGACCAGCATTCACTGCACTGCTTCCTTTGTGTCTTATTTAATATTTAAGCCTGAATGACAAAGCACTAGAGAAAGGCATGCCATCTCCTCTATGTTTGTTGAGTTTCTCTTCTTTGGATTCCCCACAGATTTCTTCTTTCTGTACTTACCCTGGTGTTGTTATACCACCTGATTAATCATAGATGATATCAATGGGAGTGGGAATTTATTTTTGAACGTGATCATGTTTAAGTTGTGGCAATTAATGCAGGCATGTAGAGAAAAATCCTTCTTTTCAAGCTAGAAAAAATCGGATTTGATAAGGGGTGCTAGATGAACAAGTAAACCCAAGACTCAGTTTTGTTTTTTTTATATATATACCAGAGGTCTTACCCCCTGCTCACTTCGCTCACCAACCACCCTGTCCTGTGCTACATGCCAGCCACTTCGCATCTCTGCCGCTCACATTGTGAAGAGGGGGGCTGATCGCATCCCAAGGAGATGCAGTCGCTCCTCCGAAACCCCCTCTTAAACAGTGATACAATGGAAAATAAATGCAGTTTTTTTTACCTCCTCTTAGCTCGATCAGCTGCTAGCTTGCTGCTGCTGCATCACGTGATCTACATCTTGTGCTGTGCTTAAAACATTTAAAAGCCTGTGCAACAGCTGGCCCACTCTTTGTCTTTTATTTCCTGCCCGGGGCTTGGTTGAAACTCTTGGCACAAAGTCTCGACTCGTGGGACGCGAGTTCTTGATATTTTAGTTTAAAAACAGAATAAGAATCTGAAAATCTAACATCACATTAAAGTTTGATAAATTCTGAAAAGAATGATACCAAACATATATATGTAGGTTTTAAAATAAGCCTGATTTAGTGTGACAAAAAGCATGACATAAAAACGTCACATAAGATCGTTGCACAAAATCGTTTCACTTTTAGCTTAGGATTTTATATATATAGTGTAGATACTCATCAATGACTTTTGATTTTGGTTTAGTTAAACCATTCAGTTTATAGCATCCCTATAAATCTACTAATTATTCAGATTCTTTAAAAGAAGAGATTAAGAGCATCCATTCAAACCAAACTTTCACTTGATAAAGTGCTCCAGGAGCTGACAGCACAGTGTCTAGTACATTATTCAGAAAAATCATTTTTCCAAAAGACGGTACTTATAACACAGGCAGGACATATGAATATGTTGATAAACATGGACACATTCGAACAGATGGTTATTTATGTAATTATTTACTTACTAGCGAGTGGGAACCTGATTGAATCGGGCTACAAATTCTACGTTTGTGAAATTCATACTTTCTCTGCAAGGAATTATTTGTTTTTTTAAGTCCTTGAAATGATCTTGTTATCATGGCACTGATTTGTGCTTAAAATAGACCTTTTCGGCCGATGTAATGAAGAGCTTCCTGTTTAAACGGGGCTGCGGGATGTGAACTCAGCTCTTCGGCGCACCTCATTTGATTTTTTGTGGCAAACAAATTTTCAAAACAAATCGTATTTTATGACTCTAATCAGAATTGGAGTAATAATTATGTTGGCATGGTCATTTTAGATCTGAGATTGGGTAAAATTTAAACAATGACCGTTGTTAATACCTGACCGTCATTACTCAGTTTGCCAATAGGTGTCAGAAGAACGGATGCCAAAACTGAACTGCCCAAAGATAGATTTTGACGTACCAAGCAAATGGCAATGCGTTCTTAATTACTTACGGTTCTGGAGCTGTTGAAAGGTTAAGTCAGTCAGCGATGTTAGTCCTGGAAAGTACGACCCACCAAACCAACGTTCCAAAAACACACCAAACTTACTGCTATCTGCTCGAATCAACACAGACTTACTATACTCGTCTGTCCAGCGGCGTCACTGAAGCATTCGAACATTCTTAGCTAATCATGCAATACTGCGTCCGCTTTTGCCACGTTATGTTCTAACTACAGAGGCAGAGTCCCATTACATAACTTGTATTGAGTCAAGGTATTGACGCAAACACCATATATAGGGTGTATTGATGCAAACACCATACATACGGGGTACTGACGCGAACATCATACATACGGAGTATTGACACGAACACCATACATACAGATAGTATCAAATTATATATAAAGATTCATCACAAAGCATGCACCATTTAAATTTTGTAAGCAATCTATTTTGATGAATTTCTAATAGCATGAATCGATGTTCACAATCTTAAAGTTTCAGTGTTCAGGTTTTGCTTCCACAAAATGTTTTGAGATGTGTATATGTATACAAGTATATGTAAATACACAATATATATTTACCTGATAAGCACTACAACTCCCATACAGTTTGGTACAGGGAATGCTGGGACTGCTGAAGTTACGGGGAGTTGGACAGTAGCTATTGAGCACTAAAGATGTGTTAATGATATTACTGTTCAATAAATGTTCTTTACATCAAAAAACCCAGTTGAATCTGGACTTTACCAATCAAATAAAACCCAGATGGAATTACACAAAACATCAGAAAGTTTTTTCATTTGTACAATTTACACAGTCAAGGTAAGTTATTCTCTCATTTTTGATGAAAGCAAATAAATATTTAGAACAGAATGGTTGGCAGTTAATAATATATGAGTTCAACAAATAATAAAATCAAATAATAAGATAATTTCCAAAGATGCTGTTAGATTGCCATCTACATATTGAATTACCACTGTAATTCCAAATGGTACACAGTTGGAGAGTTATAAAAAGCTCGAGGTCAATGTGTTTGTGTATGCTGTGGTATGTCCAATAGCAAACCATGATTGTACATATTCATTAGATGTAATGGTATTAACCAAAATCGACTAGATATGTCAGTTATCCAAAATAAAGCAAGTTCAGGCTTCAATTCAATTCAAGATTACCCATTAGTGGTGGTTACTTATGCACACATGTATTCAACCTCGGCAATCCATGGTTAGCCTCAAAGAGCTATCCAGCTTCTTTACTGGCTATATAGGGCTATTGTGTGGTGAGCTTGTTTTCACAAATTTTGCCATCTTTCTAAAACTGTATTTCCATCAATTTATTTTTTTTCAGAGCTTGGACTGATACTGGATACTGCTTTTGAGGTGGTGACATAGCACAACTAATCCTCTAAATCCAATTTTCTACAGCCATTTTTGTGCTTTACCCAGACTCATTTTTCTTTTAAACTAGTTTCAGTCTTTTATGGATAAATGATCTTTTAGTAAAACATTCACATACCAAGTAACTTCTATTTTAAACTGCAACTCTGCATCTGTTTATGCAACATCATGCATTTTGTAGGTCTTAATATTCTGTCCTGTTCTTCAGTCATCGCTAACCACTGCTCCAATTGATAAGTATTGAGATTTTGAGACTTCTCAAGTGATACTCAGCCTTTTCATATACTTTTTCAGCTCGACTGGGCATTCTTACTTCTGCATTCTTTTACCTGATGCCTTTGCTTGCCACACAGATTGCAATTACCCGGTCTCTTTCTTTTATTTCTAGTCCCCACTTTGATAAATTGTAGGAGGGACAGCTTCAACCAACTTACATCCAAACTGCCCTGAATATTCCACCCATACAAGTACAGTAAGAATATCTCTGCAAATTGCATAAAACCTTCACCAACCTTCTAACTAAATGCACAAGACTTTCTCCAGGTCAGTCAATGCCTGAACCATAGCTTCCTAATATCAACAACCACTTTACCAACTTCTTCTCCTCCTTTCAGCTGCTCCCGTTAGGGATTGCCACAATGGATCATCTTGTTCCATATCTTTCTGTCCTCTACATCTTGCTCTGTCACACGCATCACCTGCATGTCCTCTCCCGCCACATTCATAAACCTTCTCTTAGGCCTTCCTCTTTTCCTTTTGCCTGGAAGCTCTATTTTTAACCTCCTTTTCCCAGCATCTCTCCTCTGCACACATCCAAACCAACGCAATCTCGCCTCTCTGACTTTGTCTCCCAACCAAACCACTAATGCACTCATTTTTAATCCTGTCCATCCTCGTCACACACAATGCAAATCTTAGCATCTTTAACTCTGTCACCTCCAGCTCTGTCTCCTGCTTTCGGTCAGTGCCACTGTCTCCAACCCATACAAAATAGCTGGTCTCACTACCATCCTCTAGACCTTTCCTTTCATTCTTGGTGATAACCATCTGTCACACATTACTCTTCTCCACCCATTCCACCCTGCCCGCACTCTCTTTTTCACCTCTCTTCCACAATCCCGGTTGCTCTGAACTGTTGATCCCAAGTATTTAAACTCCTCCACCTTTACCAACTCTACTCCCTGCATCCTCACCATTCCACTGACCTTCCTCTCATTTACACACATGTATTTTGTTTTGTTCTTATTAACCTTCATTCCTCTCCTCTCTAGAGCATATCTCCACCTCACTAGGGTTTCCTCAACCTCCTCTCTACTCTCGCTATGGATCACAATGTTATCAGCAAACATCATACCCCACAGGGACTCCTGTCTAATCTCATCTGTCAACCTGTCCGTCACCATTGCAAATAAGAAAGGGCTCAGAGTCGATCTCTGATGCAATCCCACCACCACGTTGAATGCATTTTCACTCCTAATGCAGACCTCACCACTGTCACACTCCCTTCGTACATATCCTGTACAACTGTTACATACTTCTCTGCCACTCCAGACTTCCTCATACAATATCACAACTCCTCTCGAGGCACCCTGTCATGCTTTCTCCAGGTCCACAAACACACAATGCAACTCCTTCTGGCCTTCTCTATACTTCTCGATCAACACCCTCAGAGCAAGCATTGTATCTATTGTGCTCTTTCTTGACATGAAGCCATACTGCTGCACATTGAACATCATCTCCTTACTCTTTCCCATAACTTCATGCTGTGGCTCATCAATTGTATCCCCCTGTAGTTACTATAGCTCTGTACATCCCCCTTATTCTTAAATATCGGCACCAGTACACTTCTTGTCCACTCCTCAGGCATCCTCTCACTTTCCAAGTGTTAATTAAACAATCTGGTTTATAACTCCACTGCCATCTCTCCTAAGTACCTCCATGCTTCTACAAGTAAGTCATCTGGACCAATAGCCTTTCCATTCTTCATCTGCTTCATAGCTGTCCTTACTTCCACCTTGCTAATCCATTGCACTTCCTGGTTCACTATCTCCACATCATCCAGCCTTCTGTCTCTCTCTCTCTCTCTCTCTCACTCATTCTCTTCATTCATCAACCTCTCAAAGTACTCTTTCTATCTTCTCAACACACCCTCCTCAGTCGTGAGTATGTTTCCATTTTCTATCCTTTATGACCCTAACCTAATGCACATCTTTCCCAGCTCAGTCCCTCAGTCTAACCAGTCGATAATTTTCTCCCTCCTAAGTGTCCAGAACCGGTCATACAACCTCTCATACAACTTATCATATGCCTTTTCATTAGCCTTCACCACCTCTCTCTTCACCTTGCACCTTATCTTGTGTACTTTTGTCTACTTTCTACATCTCTCTGACTATCCCACTTCTTCTTTACCATCCACTTCCTCTGTATACTCTCCTGTACTTCCCCATTCCACCACCAGGTTTCCTTTTCCTCCTTCCTCTGTCCAGATGTCACGCCAAGCAGCTGTCTTGCTCTTACCCTTACTGCTTCTGCTGTAATTGCCCAGCTGTCTGGTAACTCTTCATTGCCACCCAGTGCTTGTCTCACCTTCTCCCTAAACTCAACCTTGCAATCTTCCTTTTTCAACTTCCACCATTTGATCCTTGGCTCTGCCCTCACTCTCCTCCTTTTCTTGATCCCCAATATCATCCTACAGACCCCCATCCTATGCTGTTTAACTAAACGTTCCCCTACTACTACTTTGCAGTCTTTAATCTCCTTCAGATTGACTTTTCTGCATAGGATATAATCTATCTGTGTGCATCTTCCTCCACTCTTGCATGTAACCATAGGTTCCTCCCTCTTCTTAAAATATGTATTAACCGCAGCCATGAGCTTCTCCATTCCTCTTCTTGACACCATACCCACCCATCACCCCCTCCTCTCCTCTGTTCCATTCGCCAACAGCCAGTCAGTCAGTCAGTCATTCTCCAACCTGCTATATCCTAACACAGGGTCACGGGGGTCTGCTGAAGTCAATCCCAGCCAACACAGGGCGCAAGGCAGGAACAAATCCTGGGCAGGGTGCCAGCCCACTGCAGGGCACACACACAAACAAACACACACACACACACCAAGCACACACTAGGGACAATTTAGGATCGACAATAAACCTAACCTACATGTCGTTGGACTGTGGGAGAAAACCGGAGCACTCAGAGGAAACCCACGCAGACACAGGGAGAACATGTAAACTCTTCCCTGGGAGTACCCGGGAAGTGAACCCAGGTCTCCTTGCTGCGAGGCAGCAGCGCTACCATTGCCCCACTGTACCACCCCCCTTCACCAACATGTCCATTTAAATACGCTCCAATCACCACTTTCTGTCCCTTGGGTGCACTGTCCATCATTTCATTCAACTCACTCCAGAAATCTTCTTTCTCCTCCATCACACTCCCAACTTGCGGGGCATATGCACTAACAATATTTATCAACCCCCCTCCTATTTCAAGCTTCAAAGTCATTACTTTGTTTGACACTCTTTTCACCTCCAAAACACTCTTGACATACTGTTCTTTCAAAATAACTCCTACTCCATTTCTTCTCTCATCCACACTATGATAGAACAATTTGTACCCACCTGGCGTTACTTCCTTTCCAATCAGTCTCTTGCACACACAACCTTCCTTCTCTCCATCATATCGGCTAACTCTCTTCCATTTCCAGTGATGCTGCTAACATTCAAAGTTACTACCCTCAGTTCTATTCTCTTTACCTTCCTCCTCTCCTCTTTTCTAAGGACACACCCCCCCCTTCTTCTCCTTCTTCAGCCAACAGTAGTCCAATTTGGCTAACAGTACTGGTTGTGGCCATTGTTAACCTGGACTTCAACCAATCCAGTAAGGAAATCTGTATTGTTGTCCGCATGTTGATCTGGCAAAATTTTGCACTGGAGCCCTACCTGACGTAACCCTCCCCATTTATCTGGGCTTGGGACCAGCACGAAGAAGCACACTGGTTTGTGCATCCCCTATGGCTGGGTTTACCAATAAGCATCCAAATTCTTCATCGCTATTTAAGTATGAAAATGAAAAATTGTTATGTACAGGGAAATATTTGTGTCCCATGAATGTAGCCATGTTTATTTCTTTTATAATATTCCATACACTGACTAGCTAATTTTTTGATATTGGGGCATTCCTTTATTCAGCATTCTGAAATACGTGAGCTAGGATGAACATACTGATACCTTGCTTGAATTTCCCCTTTGTCCCTTTAACCCATATGCTCCTTCCACATTTCCTTCTTTGTTCTACCTTTTCATTCTTAAAGGAAACTTTAGCAGCTAGATTTGTACTGTCCTTATCATCGCATCTCACTTCTATTGTGCTATAGATTATGGCTACCTAGATCAACAGCATTTAAAATACTGTGCGCTTGTGTAAAGGAGGGATAGGGACTAGATTTATACTTTATTACCTGTAACTTTGTTTAGTCTGTCTTTTTTCTTAAATTTATAATTTTACTATTATTGCTTTCTTTTTTAATTTATCTTTTTCTTTTTAAGGACATGCACGGCTAACTTGCTTCTCTTTGCCCAAATTGTAACAGAGCAAAGCATATGAAGTTTTTATCCATCTTCTAGTGACATTGCCTGGCATTTGTTAAATTCAGCTTTTCATTCTTGTAGCAATTACACATTATCCTTTTAACTGTACTTCTTTTTAAATCTGTGCATATGTCTTCTCTAACTGATTTTTTTCACTTACTATTTTAATTCATGGAATTATGTGCTTAGTTTCTAAGATTTTCACTAGAGATATTTTCTTCTTTGCTATTGTAGAGGTTCTGCTATGGCTGATCCAGACTAGTCAAAGGGACTCTGTCACAAACATTTAGCTACTCACTGTTTCTTAAACCCTATAGTTCTAGTCTAATAAAAGGACCACACATTTATTTGTCAATTTCTGACTCTCTCAATCCCTCATTTTAAAAAAGACAGGGTCCTACTTATCCAGTCCTACCTCAGTTTACCTAGTGAAACACTGTTTACCTCTGGGGAAATTTTAAAAGGGACTGTCTTATCTCATTTTATGTTGGCTGGCTGTTGTTGAGTCAAAAGAGTGCTGTGGTCTTTCGAATCAGCTTTTGAGGACCATGCCCCACTATTCCCAGCTGTAGAATCTCTATAAATCTAGGGATTATTCAACTTCTTGAAAGCAGGAAATTAAAAATCACCCTTTTTATTTGACAAAGTGTCTTAGAGCTGGCAGAACAGTGCCCAGCCCACTACTCAGTCAAACTGAGAATCAGTTTTCCAAAAGAGAGTATTGTAGCGACCTCACTGTGACAGATTTGAAAAGGAAGAAACACAGTAGGACAAAGAAGGGATTGCAGAACAGTTTACTTGAACAGTCAAAAAAAAAGTACACAAATGTAAAAGCAAAATGAATGACTTTGAACTTGAACTATTTACAGTTAACTATGACTCTCTCATTATTATGGCAATAACAGACACCATCAACGGACCAAAAAACCTCCAGTTCCATATCCACAACCCACCTCACATACCCAGCCCAACTCCCCCTCTCTCCTCCTGTACACCTATTGTGATAATGTGGGTTCTGGCTCCATGCTCCCATCTGATATTTGGAAGCCCTTGAACCCAACACTGTCGATAATGTCACAGAGTTAGCTAAACAGTGAGACAACATTTGAGCAAGGGGATGGTAAAAAAGGTGCACAGTGCTTTTATTAAAAATCAAATCAACAATAAAAAAAACAGTGTTCAATAAAGTGCAGTGATTCAAAAATAGTTCAATAAATAAATAATCCTTAAAAGAAATGTGGAGGTTAAAAATCAATAAATAGAAAATCTTCTTAAAACAACAAGGTTAAAAACGTTCAACAGACCACAAGAGCCTTTAAAATCATTAGCAAGCCTGGTGTCTTTCACTCCAGCGTCTCCCCTGCTTCACCTATCTGGGCCCCGCAACAAGGGAGATGCTCTCTCTCTGCAGCTGACCTTCATTGTTACTTCTTCTGCTACTGCTGTCAGTTGCCTTACCGATCCTCGGCTCCTCCGGACAGCGACTTGGAAATTCCCCACGACCAAGGCTCTCACGCAGGGAACACCACGTCCCAAGTCCTGACTCCCAACAAAACAAACTCTGCGAGAGCGACCACAACCACTACTTCTCCCGGGTGTTGGCCAAACACCCAGGCTGCCTTCAGCTGCCTGCGAGTGCTAGCTCGCTCGCCCGCTTCCTGCTACACCGATTTGCTCGCTGTTTCTCTTTCTCTCTTTACTGCTTCCTGCTGCAACCTCCGATTCCTTCTCTTTCTCTGATCTTTCTTTTCTCTCTCATTTTTTATTTCCTTCTCCTCCCCCTCTATCCGACTCGCGCTTCTTTTTATATAGCGAGGGGCCATAGCAGCTGCAGCACATTAGCCACAAGAACAACCACGAGTGTGGGCAGTTCCTCACCTGTGCACTCGGTGAGAAACGCCCACACCGCAGATCGCCCCGCGGCTTGCTACAACCACTACACCCCTCACGAAGCCGCCTCGAGTGCGGTGATTATTTATTTAAAAACTGGCCCTTACTGAGAGCGCTGTGGACCCGCTATACCACACCTATCTAGCTGATCCTCAAACCATCCACAAATCCCTGCCTCTGTTTCCCACCCCTCCGTTCAGGGTGCCATCCCTTTTCTTCCCTTTGCTTTCAATCATATCCCTGACATCAGTCCTCCGCCCTCCCTGCTTAACCCAACAGTCACTTTTCCTCTAGGGCTGCACCATGGTCGGGATGCTACAGTATTTAAAACACAGTTAACTAAACATTGACACATCATGACTTTTCTGCCAGGAAATGGCAGGCCACAAGGACAAGTATATAGAGATCAGGAGATTTACGTGAGTTGAAATAACTAGCTATGTTCAAAACCAATAAAAATAAAATGCAACACAAAAATGTAGTTGAAAAGAAGCTGTCAAAAAGTTGTCATACTGAGAAAATCTTAAGAAAAACACACCAAAACTCGTTTTGGGCCACTTTCCACAATCTTGAATGGCACAAAAGATGCAGCACCAGTTTATAAAGCAGTGCATGTTTGATATCACAACATGCAACATCCACCAAGGTTTTCTGATAATGAGGCTAAAGAAAGGTGGCAAGCACGACAAAGAGAAACATACTGTTTAAATAAAATGATAATGCTTCAGAGATAATTACAATGAAAACAACAATAGATGCAAGTTCTCTGAAGTGGAAAATGTCTAAAATACCATAATTCATTGCTAGAAAAGTCTGTTCTTGCTTACAATAAATCATAACACTAACAGATGGTATTCTACTTAGTTATTTATTACCTGCCACACTGGATGTATCACTAAAGATTTCATAAACAATCTAATTTTACAACTTTCTAATTGAATGCTTTGAAGTTTTGCATTTTTAAGTTTGACTTTTCAGGTATTAGAACAACAAAATGTCAGCAGAATTTCCCTCCTCTGTAAAAATAGTAGAGACCACACAGCATGCCACAGGTGCATGGTGGGGTAATTTTTGGGAAACTTATTTATTTTTTTAATCAAAATCAGATTGCATAGTCCTTGAACAGTTAGTAGTAATGCATTTTAACAAACCATTACCGCTGGTGGGAAAACTGTATATAGTCTAAATAAGTAAGTTTTCTCAAAAAGGAATCTTATTATTGTTTTTTTTTTGATTGACTAGACTAGAAATGATACATTTCTAATCTGCTCCCAAGTCTACTAATGTGAGATGGTCTAACTTATTGGTCACACTAACTGGTACTAAAGTATTTTGATCATGGGGTTGTCTACAGCCATTTGCCCTACCACTCCTTATCAAAAGGTGAGCTGTTTAGCTTCCCTTTAATCTAGGACAGTTAGCGAACAAATGGCCATATACACCACAGTAGAATCAGACTTTTTTATTCACCTTAGTTTCTTTTGAACCAACTCTGGTTTTACGTATCTCTATGTTTGAAATCGTATGTTTAGTGCATTGAACAACCTTCACTGTGAAAGTTTACTTTAATAATACATCAATAATACATTTTTGAATACATCAACATATACAAAACACTTTAATTAACAGGGAGCAAAAATTGTTAGTTAGTCTCTAGTTTAGATGAAAACTGACTATATAAAAATCACAGCTGATTGATGGTTAACTGAGTCATTATAGCTAAAAATCCTGGAAAGTGGCAGGGATAGAAAGTCTAAGCAGTTCCAGCATATTTTGGACAGAGGTATTTTTTCAAGAGGCACTTGCCTTTTTTATAGCACTTGTATGTTCACAGCTTTACAAATGGCTTTCTAGAGAGAAGGAGCAAAGGTTAGAACTTCACAATTTTCAGGTGTTTCATTCACTCCATATCAAGTCTCAAAAATGAAGCAGAAACCAATATTTTTCTATGTAAACAACTAAAAAAAACTAAAGCATTAATTACAGAACACGTCATCGAATATTTAAGTAGAAGTTACATGAAAGACAAAATTGTCAGTATGCGAAGTACAAAACCAGCATCAATTTGAAGTGAGAAAATAAGAACATATGAGATGACACATTGTGGACAGAACAAGCTGCAAATGAAGAGCACAGTGATGGAAGGCAGCTAACCTGCAACATTTTCACAGACATGCCAGATCTGAAGATGTATGCAAATGCAATAACATATAGTTGGTTTTCTTTACTTGTACTTCATGTTGTGAAGATATTGACACACATCCAACACTGTGCTGAAGCAAAAAGTACCAAAAGAAGTGAGTCTTTGATGTGAATGAGACACCATTTAGTAGAAAAAAACTCAGATAATTTTGAGTATGCATGTGCTATCAAACAATTTTGTATTTCTACAATTAAATTTGTGTTCCAGTATTTCAATATAGCCATACTTATCTTGTATGTTCTCTTTTCCTCATCAGATTGATGCTGGCTGTGAACCAAGTTGTTTAAAAATCATTGTGATGCCATTTCAAATAAGTTTATAGTAGGATTTTAACTAAAAGAAATAACTGAAAGACTGACAATTTTACAGAGTAATCTATTATTTTCTTCGTCAAGCATAGTGAAACAATGTCAGTTATTGTAAGCGTGACACTTTTTTTTTATATCTATAAAAGAGTGGCACTAAAGCACATCTGGGCAACAGTCATCAGTGGTGTTGATAACTGTGGCAGGAGCGGATTTAACACAATGAAAAGGAATTGCAAATGGGCACAAGTGCGAGCTGGAGGAGAGACTATGCTTTGCACTTGCTACCAACATTCAGTGGCGTTACTTGTTGTGGTAACTGTGGATCTTTTATGTACAAATTATTATTCTCTTAAGTATTAGTATTAAGGGGATAAAAATGTCATGATCTTCAATTAAATCCTGACAGTGATGAAGTCACCACGACTCCTAGGTTGTTCTTATATGGGTGAATATTCAATCTTTAGATTGCTTAACATTGTTCTCAAGTGGTGTACGTTCAAGCTTTTGGTACCCCATAATATAATCATATTTTAAATTTTTACTCAAATTTGTAACTTTCACATTTATTAATGTTAAACGTCATCTGACAAATATTTGCCAACATCCATCACAAGGCATTTTTAAAAGGGCCAGTTTAGAGTCATCAATAAACCTATTATGTATATCTTTGGGATGTGGGAAGTAACCAGACTTTATGAAGCAAAAATTACCTTTGATTGAATAATAGTGCAGTCTTTAGTGCTGCTGCCTTACTGATACACGGTCCATAGTTTTAGCCCTATAGTTATATGTGTGGAGTTGTCTGGTTGTGGTGTTTCCAAAAAGAGCTTGAGTGTGTGAACATGTTAGGTCAGAAATGGATAAGCATAATGTTCAGAGCTGTTCTTGTACCCAATGCTGCTGGGATAGACACCATGACCCTAAAATGAATTAAGAACAATTGAGATTAGCTATGGTATTTTTCCAAAAATATGGACCTTAACATTTGTAAAATGAATAAAATGTGTTCAATTTTCCCATTAATAATACTCATAAATAAATGGGTGTTTCTTGGTGCATTGATTATGCACACAAAAAGAAACGCTGAGTATGTTGTGTTGGATGTAGTCTTTGCTCTTCTGTTTGATGTCATAAAGCCTATACCAGGACAAAGACAGAAAACTGTCAAAACTTGATACCACAGCAGCTTACATTTTGTAAGAGAAGACATTTTTAAATAGAAACATAGCACAAAAACAGGGCAGGGCAAAATCATCAATATGGAATATTATGAAAAAGAAATACGGCTTGGCTTGCTTCCTATGTTGCATTCATTGCTACTTACATAAGCTCTGATACTCTGCAAATCCGAAACTAGACTGAATAAATCTGAGAATGAATGGAAGGAAAAAGAAACCAATCTCCAAAATGATCAGGTCAGCCAAATCAAACAAACACAGATGATGACAGAAAAATATTCAGAGCTCTGAAAAAATCTCTAACATAACTGTCAGTGAAATCACAAACAACTTCCACAGTGCAAGGCTGACGTTATCACAGTCTGATGTTTACAGACAGCTTCAGTAGCATAATGACTTCAGAAGTGCAGAACAACATGTTAACTGTTTATGCCCAAAAAAGGAACGAAAAGTGGAAAGACTTCACATACCAAAGTCAATCTCCTGTTTATATTCTTAAGCAGCAAATGAAATGGCTGAGCAAATGCCTGATAATTCAACTAAAAAAAACAAGTCTTTTTGTAATAGCAAGAGGTCTCAATCTCGAAATATTCCCTTTACACAAGGATCATGCATACTTAGCTATAATGTAATGTACCCCTCTCTATGTAAGTTTACTCCATTTGATGTACTCATTTAAAATGGGAAATGGAATTAAAACATGTTGCTGTTCTAAACTGCTGGTTGTACTTTTGAACTACAATAATGATTTGATTTTAAATTAAATAAAGTATACATTTTGACTTTGCAGACTCAAAATATGATAACACATTGATATGTGCTGTTGCCTCATGATTCCAGTATCTTGAATTCAAATTTCTTGGCCAATTATTGTGTTTGTGCATATTGTCCCTATGTCTGCATGACTTTTTCTTGTTTGTTTTTTTTCTCAGTATGAATATTCTCTTCAAACATCCTAAAAGTCACATGGGTTCAATTAATTGTCAAATCCAAAATGGGTGAGCATTGACCTTGCAATGAATTTCTGCCCTGAAATATTTTTTTGCTTTGTGATGTTTTGGATTGGATTAAGGGGGTTTGTGAATATTGTGTTGTCTTAAAATATATGAACTTCACTGTCCACATGTAACAGTATATAAGGAGTGTCCACTTTATTTAATATACAGTATCTTCTCTTCCTGTGTAACTAAAGGCATGCACCTTTGTGCAAATAATGCTGTGTAAGGCAGGTACAGACATACAAATAAGTTATTTGGATGTGTTTGCTTGCAGCACACAATAAGAACCGGTGAAACTAAACAATAATTTGTTTATTAATGGTCTTTTGGTGAGAATAGCACTTTCAGTGATGACACTGACACCTAAGCAAGGATTAGGATACCAGCATGGCAATCCCCTTTTAATAAGCAACTCAGAATTTGCAATAACAAAACAGGCTATAAATGCTTTCACTGTGCTCTTTATCAATTCTTCAGTCCTTCTCCCACCAATGGGTCCGTTGGAATTAACACTTCAACTCTGAGGCCGAACTAATAATGACTAAAGAGATGGGGCTTATGGATTTAGAGGTATGGCCAGGAGTCATAGGGTTTTTGCACCTTAGAGCTGCAGGCAAAAAGGGAAAAAAAATTTAGCAACTGTGCTCTAGTTCTACAGTGGAAATTTTTAGCTGCACAGAGCCTTGAAGGTGTCCCCTAGGTGTGTATATGTGACGGCACTTATGGTGGTGTACAATAGGTTTTTAACAAAAATCATACCTGATTTCATTCATAACTCAATGATGGGCCACTCAGAAAACATCCAGCCAACTTTTGTCCTGCAATTAAAAACAGAAGTTGGTGGAAGCTAACATGACTTATTTAGTGTAGAAGGAGGATTACAATCAGTGAAATATGTGCTGGTTACTTCAGAGGTCCTGAAAGAAGAAAATCAGACCCCTTTCACTGATCTAATTACATATCTGCAAGTGAAAAGCAGCATCGCGTAGTTTCCATGGACTAAGAAGATGACAAAAGATGTTTGGAAAAAGATTTCTCTACTGTGATGAACCTGGGTTTCTGCAGACTTATTGTGATGGAAGAACTATGATATGATGAAAATCGCTCCTTAAGTTCCACCTACCAAGCTTCAACAATGCGGGATGAAAATGTTTCTGTGAATGGGCATTAGGAAGTTCTTGGAGTGGTTCCAGGAACATAACAATGAATTCAGCTAAAGTGGTGGCCTCACAAGTCACCAGATCTCAATCCAACTGAGCATCTGTGGACGAGATTGAATGAGCTTTTCAGAGGAAAGATCCGCTTTGAGCTCATTTGAAAAAATATGGGATGCATTGGAGTCTACATGAGCCAGTTTCCTGCCTTGCATGTTTGACATATTCTTAATTAATTACCCACATCAATAATGGTTGCTCTGAGGACAAATTGGGACCAAATTTCATTTTGGCATGCTTTCACAGCAAACCAGACAGTTTGTAAATGATCTCTTCTCATTAAAACTCTTAAAACTGTTTGTATGGCAACAGATTTTCCATATAACAAAGAAACAAACAAAAAGAAAACAAGTAGTTTTTAATTATTTGTAAAGTGACAGACACATTAAAATGAAACCAAATAAAGCAAGACGATTTGATAAAGAGTTCAAAAGTAAATTGAATATTCATAATGAATAGATTATGCAAAAGGCACTGTTTATAATATATGCTTTATTACTTTATTAATTAATTTATTCACACTAGCCAACCACATAATTATTTATTGATGGGTGAACACTTCCTGAAAGACACAGTTTTCCAAATGGGGTGGGTTTGAGGATATGACTGTGAGTGAATGAAAACATGTAACTCTGGAGAGAGCAACATACAATTGTCCATGACTGAAAACTGGTTTTGGCACATACAGGCATATCTTTTTGAAAGTTTGGCCCTGTACCGTATTAATTGTCATTGCAAAGGCCAATCTAACAGGAAATTGTCTGCGTGTAAAAGTAAAAGGCAAATTTGAATCTGATGGGGTCAGGGAAATCCGGGGAATAAGAACAGTTTGTGAGGTAGTAGCTGCGATAGATTTACACTCCAGTACATTGCAGTGAATTCTGGTAACAGTCAGGCAGGCGGGCAAGCCAACAAAAACACTATGCTTTTAGTATGTTATGAATCAGGTTTTTGTAGACAAAGGTTTTCCCTGTTCCTGCAGGACTATCTAAGAAGAAGCATGTTTGTTGCGGATGGGAATCGCTGTATGTAGCGTGTAAAACAGTTTGCGAGGGTGGACGCGGGAGGAGGGTTAGATCTGGTGGGCGGGGCTCTGTCGTGTGTATCCCTATCCCATGGTCTCTGTCTTGTATGCCATGGTTGACTTAGTATATAGAAAAGCAGCCAGAGCCGAAAAGAACAATGAAAAGTCAACATGGCTCAGAGGTGCTTGTGGACTGTAGAAGAGACAAAAGCGATTGAGGCTGTGTTTAGTGAAATGTTGCGTGCGGGCACATGAGTAGGCAGTGCGCATGCCTCAAGAGGGAGGGTGGATGCGGGAGGAGGGTTAGACTTGGCGAGCGGTGCTCTGTCGTGCGTATCCCATGACGTGGGAGGAGGGTTAGAGTTGGCAGGCGGGGCTCTGTCGTGCATATCCCATGGTCTTAGAGTTGGTGGGCGGGGCTCTGTGAGTTGGCGGGCGTGGCTCTGTTGTGCGTATCCCATGGTCTCTGTCTTGTGTGCCATGGTCGACTGCTTAGTGAATTATATATATACAGTAGATACTGTACTTTTAAAAACTGCTTACTTCAAAATAAAATTGTGGGGCATATCCTCACCTATCTTAAGTCTGGATCTGAGCCAAATTAGATTCATTAGTCAATCTAACAAAGCAGAGTACCTGGAGAAAACTCACACAGACGTGGGAAAATCTGCATATTCCATAATGACTATAAGCAGGCTGGGATACGAAACAATTTTCCTTTAGGCAGAATACAAGAGTGTGAACCACAGCACCAATGGACTGCCACTAATCCATCTTTTTTCTATCCTATTTCTGGTTTAGGCTTGTGGGGAGCTGGCATTTATCTGGGCAGCACTGGTTGTAAGGTAGAAACAACTGGGGTGTGACAGGAAAATTTGAATATTTTGAAGAAAACCCATGCTGTGGAGGACCTCTGAAGTTGTCCATGTTTGGACCAATTCATGACCCTGGAGGAATGAAGCTGGAATTCTAACCTTCTTGTAAATCTGCATTAATTTAATAGTCACATATCAATAAATGAACATTGATGGTGAGAGAAAACAGAGCAATAGAGTGATACTAAACATTGAAGTATCTGGCTTATAGTTTATGCAACTGCATATTATAGTAGAAATTAACCTGTATCAGTACTTTTTATTATTAAAATTGTATTTCCCATGAACAAATGTTAGTGGTGCACCTGTAGTCAACATTGTTTAATTCATTTTCTTCTAGTTGAAGTAGCTATCACAAGACTCAGAAAAAGAAGGCAAGAGCTATCACTTTCTGCTGGGTGGGCATGTTAATCCCAATATCTAATGGGAGACCCTGTTCTTCATGTATTGTTTTATGCCTTTCAAGAAAATAAGAATGTAAAACAAGTTGTTTTTTATCAGAACAGGATGTTAGGCCAAACATACCAGGTCAATTCATATTCACATTATTTGTGCAACATATCATCAGAGAGCACCTAAAAGTATCCAAAGTACTGCTGTCAATTACATGATTTGATCGCTCATCTGTCAGTCCCTGTATGAAGAAATCCTTTCAAATGTATATGTGAAACCAACTACCATCTGTGCATCCATGGTTTTCTTGAAGAATTCATATTAAAGTAACAGCTGGCACTCACTGTACTAATTCCCTTCATAATTTTTAACACTTCTTTCTTGTCCCCACTTAATCTCTGTTTGCTTAGACTAGAAAGTTCCAGCTCCTTTAATCTATCCTCAGTGCTCATTGTTATTTCATGTTATTTTGTTTCTGACTCCAACTCCTATTGTGCATCAAATGTGCCGCCTATGTGTATAAAAATATATATTTAAATTTAGTTCAGTTGATTTTTTAATGATGCACTTCTACTTGAATGACTAGGGAGCATTAGACATTTGCAGATATAGCTTAAACAAGCATATACTGTTTTTTTCATAATGTAAATTTGGAAATTAGTTTTGAACACTGCAGTGTCTGTTTTATGGACATATAAAACTACAGGAAAAGTTTTAAATGAGACTTTGTGATGCCTTGACCCAGCGTCATCAATAGTCATGACTGGAATGGATAGGACAACAACCACACATAAACTATAAAGGTTGGTGCAAAGCTACATTGTGTTTTTTTTCAACAACAAAGTACCCAAATCAAGTGCGGTGCAGTCAATTCAAAATTCTACATTAAAGAAATATTCCTATACGATCCAGTGCACAGTAATGAAGTTAAAAAAATCCATTAAATATGGGTAGTAAATAATCTGATAAATCCTGGGATTAAATCAGACAGAATTGTCCTTTATCTTAGTTGCAGTGCTGCTGTCTCTCTCATTCTCGTCTTGCCCCACTCACCCATCCCAGTCATCTTCTGTCAGCATCTGCCAATACATGCCAAGCATGATCCTGTCTACTTTATGCCTTCCTTGGGATTCCTAGGAGCTTTTAATTTCTCCAGCACACTGTTGTTCAGCAGGAGAGACTCTCACTCCAGTCCTTCTTGGGGTTTCTCTGACTGCTTTGCTGCCTTTCTTCCACACTGCTTCCCCATCCATTTCTGTTCTCTAATTTTCCCAATTAGTCTTTCTCAATTTTTCCCATCCTTTTCTTTATTACTCAGGCCCTTAATACCTTGTTGGTTCAGCTGTTTAGCTTCATGACCCGTGGAGTGTCAGTGAATAAACTGGCTGAGACAATGGCATGTGCACATGAAAACACAAACATCCAGTTTTCCCATTAATCACTCCAGGGCGTATGGCTTTGCGACAGCAAAAACCCGCTCTCATTGGCCTGAGCCACACTGAATTTTATATTTAAAAATACTGTATGCACCGCCATGGACTCCATATTCATTTCATCACAGGCTTAATTTAAGTATTTATCATTAAATCACAACATAATTAGAAATATGACTCACAAAGGTAATGTCTATCTTTCCAAAATTAAAAAAGATAATTGATAAGTGATGAGATAAATAAAACTGTATTATTCATTCTTCTTTTCTTAAAACATTTGTCCTGTTCAGCGTCTTAAGGACTTGCCACAAGGCAGGTGCCAAGGCCAGTGTCACACATATGACAGTAAGAAGGTGTGTAATAAAACATGGCCAATGGATATCACAACATACTGTATATGTCAATCAAAATCCAGAGCGTTGGCTTTCCTTGAGAGTAAGTCTAGCTGTATGAATAATTATTTATCAATTATTTAATTAGCTAATTTCATTAATAATTTATTAAATGCTAACATAGACTCAAGTCAAATAAATTCAATATAATTTACTTTTGGTTCAGCAGTTCAGTGGTCAGAGCTGCTGCCTGATAAACCCATTCTGGGTTGCAATTCATTTGTCTTTGTGAGTTTTTCTCCTCGAACTCTGGTTTTCCTTCCATATTGCAAAATGTAGGCATTAGATTGATTGACAATTCTAAACTGGCTGCATGTGAGTGCGAATGTGGGAATTTGTTGGTAGTTCTTGTGATGAAATGGCATCCTGTAAAGGACTGGTTCCTGCCTTGGGTACAGTGGTGCAGGGTTATCTCTATATCCATATACTGGTGAAAGTAGGGGCCCTCAACATAACAATACAAGTAAATATGCAAGTATCAAGGAAGCGTTATAAATGCATCCATGCTGCAGCTCTCATTTAAACTATATTAATGCCTGCACCTTGTCTATTATATTTTGTGACTAGAAAATGTCTGACCATTGAATGTTCAAAGTGTCCCAAGAGTGACTAAAGCACAGGGGAACCAAAAATTAAACTCAAAAATAGATTGACATCAAAACAAATGTAACATTAGGCTTACTTAGGAAAGAAACTAATTCATGCAAAAGGTTTGCTGTTTATCATCCATCTGAAAGAAGATCTTGACTTACATTACTCTGATTTTTTGAGAATTTTATATTATTGTTTTATATTGGGGCGGCACGGTGGTGCAGTGGTAGCGCTGCTGCCTCACAGTTAGGAGACCCGGGTTCACTTCCCGGGTCCTCCCTGCGTGGAGTTTGCATGTTCTCCCTGTGTCTGCGTGGGTTTCGTCCCACAGTCCAAAGACATGCAGGTTAGGTGGATTGGCGATTCTACATTGGCCTTGGTGTGTGGGTGTGTTTGTGTGTGTCCTGCGGTGGGTTGGCATCCTGCCGAGGATTGGTTCCTGCCTTGTGCCCTGTGTTGGCTGGGATTGGCTCCAGCAGACCCTCATGACCCTATTCGGATTCAGCGGGTTAGAAAATGGATGGATGGATGTTTTATATTGCTGCAGTGGGCTGGCACCCTGCCCGGGGTTTGTTTCCTGCCTTGCGCCCTGTGTTGGCTGGGATTGGCTCCAGCAGACCCTAGTGACCCTGTAGTTAGGATATAGTGGGTTGTATGATGGATGGATGGATGGATGTTATGTATTGTTGCACTATGTTGCACTGTGCTTTTCATCTGCAAATGCTTTTCAATTGCTGTGGTGCCGTCATGCATGTGTCAATTAATGACGTGTTTTCTTAAACAGAGAGGTTGTAATATTTTTTTGTCTGAACTGTACCAAAAAAATAAAGGAAGGGCATAAAGTGTGGTGTTCTTTATGAAGTATAGGTTGACAGTATTTTTTTACCACAATATATGAGTTTTGCTCAAATGATTGTGTTGTGGTTACACTTTCTGTTCTGTGTTCAAGTCTTCAAGCAGTGTCTCCATGAAGTGGATTAAGCAGATAAAATACACAAATAAGAGAAGAGTGGAGAAATCGAGAAAAAAGCAAAAGGAGACCACAATGTGTAAAAAAGCAGCCATCAGAGAGAACAAATGGGGGTATTAAGAGAGTAGTCAGTTGTACAGCATTATTACATACATGTAAGTTTAAAAATAGGCTTTGTTTTAATGAGTTTTCTTTGATACTAGGGGCACCGCCCCCTGCTCGCTTCGCTCGCCAACCCCCAGGTTCGGTTAACTGGATATACAGTTTACAGAGATTGTTATTTTCAGGGGAATTGTTACATATGCATTATTTTCACTTTTACTTTAAAACTTCAGTTAAAACAATATTTGGAATTAACTTTTCTTCAAGATTGCATTGAATTTTGATTCCATGTTTGGATTTACATTGTGACAATGCAATGTATAATTGACCATGAGTGAATATCATTTCTTTCTCTCTAGTAAATAAACCAACTTTTTCGAATGTTTGACCCTGTGACTTGTTAATTGTCATAACAAAAGCTATTCTAATGGGTAACTGTAAACATTTTAATACGAATGTCATATCAAGATCTCCTTTTGTGTCTAATGTTATTCGTGGAATATGTACTACATTACCTTTCTTGTCACCTGTTAAAATTTTACATGTTAGAATTGTTCAACCAATTTTTAATACAACTAATCTTGTTCCATTGCATAGTCCATTACTCATATGTAAATTACACAATAACATTACAATACATCCTTCCTTCAACAGTAATTTGGCCGGTGTTAACGCTTGTAGATATACTATGGGATATTGTAAATTGATGTTTTCATCTTACAAACGATCACCACCATCTGGTTCAGCATAGTCTATTGATACACATTTAACCAATTTGCAGTGTACCTGATCAAAAAGTTTTGTGTTAATTTGTTTAAGTTCATCATTTCTTGCTGCCATATTTAGATGAATGGGTGTTTCTAAACTGGATATTCATAAGTGTGTGTGTGTGTGTGTGTGTTTGTTCATAAGTAAGCCCTTTAATGGATTCATGTCTGTCCAGGGTAAGTGCCGGAATTCGCCTGATGACTGTGCTAAAACAGCCAAGCTCAGAAATGTCCCCGTTCTGCCTGTGAAGACTGTAGGACTCTTTTAGCAAGTTATAGAGTAATCAGTGAGGAGTAGCTATTGTGA
This sequence comes from Polypterus senegalus, assembly GCF_016835505.1. Taxonomy (NCBI): domain Eukaryota; kingdom Metazoa; phylum Chordata; class Cladistia; order Polypteriformes; family Polypteridae; genus Polypterus; species Polypterus senegalus. The sequence continues at coordinate 167,804,214 of NC_053164.1, read as the reverse complement.
AATTAAAATGATCAGAAAGACAAGAGAGTGCAGCACAGCCAGTGTTTTTGTTTCATCTGATTTTATTTTGTTCTCCACCATCATCTGGAAATATTTTTACAAGGAAAACATTCAGCAAATATGTAAAATGTATTTCTCATCTTAAGCATAATATGAATGTGGAAGAGAATGATTAGTTAGGATGCCCTTGGTAGTACAATTCTAGGGGTTATTTAATACTTGTTCCGAGGCAATTCAAAAATATTAAAGGAGCATAGCTTGTGTGCATACAGAATGCGTAATGCATAGAAAGGCCATGGAGCATCTGTTTTGTCAGTAATATCAGCATCTTTGTACTTAGTTGCTTATGAACAGAGAGGTGACTATCTCCAAGTGCTTCAAGTAAAGAAAGCAAAAATATTCAGAACTCTTGTGAGGAGCTGCTCGTATCAGGCTCCATTGATATCTATGCAAAAGAAACGGATGCCTTTGGGATAGCACTGCCTTAACAATCATTTATATATTGTTTTTCATTCAGTTCATTTAACCAGCATTCTTTCATTTCAGAAAATAATGCTTGGAATTAATAAACTGCTTGGGATTCTCTTTGATTTTTCATGTTCTGTGAATTTCTCCTTGGGATTAATAAAGTATCTATCTATCTATCTATCTATCTATCTATCTATCTATCTATCTATCTATCTATCTATCTATCTATCTATCTATTGTAAATTGTCATATAGTATGATGCAAATGTGTGGTATCTCATATCAGGTTTTTGTTTGTGCATTTTAAATATTTTTTCAATCTGGCTTCTGTTTTTTTGTGTTTATAACAAAAATGACTGCAAAGGAGTTTTCAATTTTTTCATGCTTCTTGTAGATTTTGAATATTCTTTTATCTTTGATTATTTTGAATTATTGACAGACTTAGAAGGATTTTTTTCAGTGGATGATGCTTTCCTAACTGTGACAACATCTCGACTGCCTGAATTAGTAAGTTGTGAAGTGTAACAAATTGCACTTGCTTGTCATTAGAGGTCTGCTTATTACAATAATATAAATGTGATGGAATGGTTCCTGCTGTAATAGAAAATGCATGTGTGTAAAAATGGTTTTGGTTTACAGAAGTAGCTGCAAACAAGCTGGCATAGGCAAGTTCTTCATGAGTAGGAAATATTCAGGGAGACTGGAAAAAAGCCTTCTGTAGAACGACTCATAAAACAAGAAAAATATGTGTAATGTTCTTATTTAGCAGAGACAGGGCATTGAGGTAGTGAAGAAAAACATTAATATAATATAATTGTGTAAAATGTATGAAGGCTATAGAGAGAAATAATTAGCTGAAGTAAAATTGTCATATTTCAGGCTGGAGTCACTATGAACATAAAGTATAAAACAAAACTCCTTTTTAAAATGTAAGCCATTATGTCTTCTCTATAAATCTATAATTTCCTATGTGTAAAAAATTAATGAATTCTTTTCTCATGGGAGAATGCTGTGAGTGTCTAATGATATCATTGCCTGACTCACAAAATGTAATCAGATTAGTAAAAAACAAAAAGAAAAATGCATCGTTCCAAAAAGTACAAAATTATCCAAAAAATAATTAGGTCCAATAGACACATTATTGATTTTATTATTGAAATAACCAGTGTAAAATTACCCTTAAACTGAATATATGCAAACATTCTTTCATGCATCCACTTTTAAGTGTTTCATTAATATGAGCAGGCTTTGTGATTTTGCTGTGTACATATTGTATGCCAAATAGAGATTTGGTCCACAATGTTGCCACAGGACAGCCCATATTTACTGGCCCTTGTTGAATCCAAAGCATTCCATATTTTTCAAATTAACTACAGATGGATCTTTCCTCTAAAATGCTATTTCAATCTTATCCAACAGATGCTAAATTGGATTAATATCTGGTGACTAGTGGTGCCACCACATTAGCTGAATTCATTGTCATGTTACTGGAACCATTCCAAGATGTTCCTTATGCCCATTCACCCTGCCTCCACTAACCTGCACTGCTGAAACTCAGTGGGAGAAATCAATGGATTAATTTTAATCCTGTTCTTTTCTCCCCATAAGTATTATTCTGCAGAAACCCAAGTTCATCAGACAAGGAATAATTGTTCAAATATGCTTTGACATGTGTTTGTCCTACTCTGCCCACAAAAACTGCATGTTGCCTTTTTCATTCACACAAGTGGAACTCAGTTGTCATGGTTCAGTGAAATTATGAACAGCTATGTATTCCCATTTTCTTTTTTCAGTATCATCATAGTGACCAGCTTGTAGATGATTGACTGTAACATAGCTATTAGTCCTCAGAGGTCAGATTACCTTCCATTGACTCCTATCAACAGTAAGTCTCTATTTACAGGACGAAAGTTATTGGATATTTTCTGAGTGATAGTCCATTCTGGGTATGCTCATGACTCTCATGACTATTTTTTGTTATACACTCCTGCTCCTGTCACTGTATGTATCATCAACTGCAGCAAAAGATTAGGAGACACTTGGGTGTTTAGTTTTACACATTCTGCTTCTGCTGGCTTACATATACTCATAATTTGTTTGTATCTTGCTTAACATTATTTGCACATATGATAAGCTTAGTTAGATGGGAATAGAAAATGTACATAATGGAATTTCCACTGAGTAGAAATGTAATCACCTTCATGGTAATGGAGTGGGTGAACAGAGTGCAAAAAACAATAACAAAACCAATAAATTTCTTGATAAGCAGAGGAAAAACTAATGCCATGATGAGAAAGGCAAAAAAACCCATTTTCATTTACTCCTGATCTTTCATTAGGTGTGTGTCCTGATCTATTTTGAAAGGGTTTTTGTGTTTTATTTTTTACTTTGATTTCTTTAAAATTGTATTTATTTTTAATATTATTTGGAGTCTCTTTGTTTGTAAAGTGACTGTGTTGCATTGTGCTTTTCATCTGCAAATGCTTTTCAGTTGTTATGGTGCCATTATACATGCATCAACTGATGATGTGTTACCTTAAACAGAGAAGATGTGAAAATTTCTTGTCAGATCTTTACCAACAACAATAAAGTATAGAATTCTTTATGAATTAGTTCACAATGATATTGTTATAACTACTATATATGTTTTTCCCAATTGATTGTGTTGTGGTTATACGTTTGGTTTTGTGTTCAAAACAGTGTCTTCTTGTATAAATGGAATTAACCTCTTAGGGAGGAGTAGTAAGCCTTGGCATTCAATCCTGGTATGCTTTTTGTATTAATAATTTTAGGACCACATTTAGCTTGAATAGGGTTTCTATCTGTGACACTAACAAGACCAGCTCATTGACCTGCTGATGATATAGTGCTACTGGCAGAGAACGATAGAACGCTGCAAGCTATGACAGACAGTCTCATTGATTGTGCTGCACCTGATGACTTGATAGTGAGTGGAGAGAAATCCAAGTTATGAGAGTAGGTACAGTAACCAGCACACAGTCAGTCATGGCACTACCAATCGTTGGCAGCTGTATAGTGAAGAATAGCAATGTTAACAATGACATTAATGCAAGACTGAGCAAGGCACCTGACATTTCAGATGCATGAACAACATCTGGAAATCAAAGACCTTATGCCTTAGTATAAAGATGAAGCCATAATCAACAATTGTACTGCCTGCAGCAACATACACCAGTGAAACATAGAAGATGACAATGAAATCAGTACATAATTTGGTGGTATTCCATCAGTGACGCTTGAGAAGAGTACTTCTTAAAGTAACCTGGAGATATCATGTAACATACAACAAAATACTGAGCTGCATCAGGAGTGGGCAGGAGGAGGAGTACAGAAAGTTAATCAAAGACTTTGTTAAATGGTGCAACTCAAACCACTTACACCTTAACACCAGCAAGACCAAGGAGCTGGTGGTGGATTTTAGGAGGCCTAGGCCCCTCATGGACCCTGTGATCATCAGAGGTGACTGTGTGCAGAGGGTGCAGACCTTTAAATATCTGGGAGTGCAGCTGGATGACAAATTGGACTGGACTGCCAATACTGATGCTCTATGTAAGAAAGGTCAGAGCAGACTATACTTTCTGAGAAGGTTGGCATCCTTCAACATCTGCAGTAAGATGCTGCAGATGTTCTACCAGGCGGTTGTGGCGAGTGCCCTCTTCTACGCGGTGGTGTGCTGGGGTGGCAGCATAAAGATGAAAGACGCCTCACGCCTGGACAAACTTGTTAAGAAGGCAGGCTCTATTGTAGGATTAAAGTTGGACAGTTTAACATCTGTGGCAGAGCGACGGGCATTAAGCAAACTCCTGTCAATCATGAAGAATCCACTGCATCCACTTAACAGTGTCATCTCCAGACAGAGGAGTAGCTTCAGTGACAGACTTTTGTCACTGTCCTGCTCCACTGACAGACTGAGGAGATCGTTCCTCCCCCACACTATGCGACTCTTCAATTCCACCCGGGGGAGTAAATACTAACATTAATTTTATTTTAATTTTTTTCATTTTTATTACTATTGTTTCTTTGTATCAGTATACTGCTGCTGGATTATGTGAATTTCCCCTTGGGATTAATAAAGTATCTATCTATCTATCTATCTATCTATCTATCTATCTATCTATCTATCTATCTATCTATCTATCTATCTATCTATCTATACTAAAATGATCAGGATAAAAGAGGCAACAGGACACAGTTGCTGAGCATAGACTAAAGATTGCAGGACACATCAACAGACTCCATTTCACACATCCAGCACATATAGCCATGGTCTGGAAACCATCAATTGGGAAAAAGAGGCATAGATGACCCAGGAAGTCATGGAGAGTTTCAATACAGGAAAACCTCAGAGTTCATGGTGTAACATGGGAAAATACACCACAGCTGGCCGGCAACAAGATTCAATGGCTGTCAATTGCTGCCTGACTCCCCATCTGGGAATGGAGGAATTAAACCTTAAACTTAAAATTAAACTTAAAAAAAGGGTTCTGTCAGCAAAGCCAAATAGATTTTCTCCACTGATTAAAAATCTTTGTGTCTTGAATAAGTAATTATGGGAATTAGTTTCATTACTATGGCAACAATGGAGTTTGAAGAACTGTAGGAAAGGGCCACTTTGTCACTAGCTCTACTTTTCTTGCTTTCTCAGATGCTTGGCTAATCTGCTCTTAGTGGAAATCAGGCTTTTGGAAAGCAGGCTTCCTTGATTATAACATTTAAATTAAAATTGAACACCTACATATTTGCTCTGGAATGATGACTATTTTTTATGTATTAATTCTTCAATATTTTATATTCTCATTAACTTGATGGAGTGTCTCCATTTCATCTTTCAGTTCATGGAGTGTTATCCACCGTTGGTCACATAAGATCTTTCTCAATATGTTGCTACTTATACAATTATTTTTAAGAATGTATGAAGTGTGATTAAAATTTATGAGCCTGACCTATTAATAGAAAATCCCGTAAACCTAAAAAGTTTTATTTATAACACAATCTCTTTAAAAACTCACACATTTGTTATAATGTTCACAAAACGTAACTTTGCTGTTGAAATTAATGTTTTACTGTTTTCATCATGCGATGAACCCCCTTTGGACCTTGGTACAGTTATTCAAAAATAATAATTCTTTTCAACATATATGATGCTGAAGAAAATCTTCATGGATGTCTATTTTCTTCCTCTTTTTGCTACTCCATATTCTTTTTTAGGCAACCCTAACATTTGCCCAGGGAACAATCACAGTAAAGGGGTGCTGTTAAGTGCTGCCCCACTATACCACACATCAGAACAATGAAACAAGACAACAGCAGAGGTAACGGCACTTTGTGGCAGTGCTTCTGTACAATGTCTTTTGACTTTGATTTCTGTTTAACTTATTGAGATTTTATCTTTTTCTTTTTATTTATCTAATTTCTGGTCTTTACATTATTTTAGGTAACATCTTTTCTCTTGATCCCTTTAAGATGCTGCTGCTATTTTTCATCATAGCAGTACAGCTGAAGGTCAAAGTTCTTCACATTGTCATTGTGTTTAAGTAAAGAAATGCTTTTCATTGTGAGTACTGGGTTTTCTGGTAGCCTGTTCTTTGTATAAGGGCTAGGCTGCCAGGGGTTAGGCCAAACCTAGTAGGCCCAGACTAGAAAAAAAAGGGGCATGTCTAGTCTTTTTGTGTGGGATTTGAGGCCTCCACCTTGTCTACTATAAGCTGTGGCATGAAAATCATAATAAACGTCTGACCATTGTATGTTTCAAGTGTCCCAGAAGTGACCAAAGCAAGGGGGAACCAAAAATCAAAGCCAAAAATAGATTGAAATCAAAACACAAACCTAACATTAGTTCTGCTTAGAAAAACAAATTCATACTAAAGTTTTGTTGAAGAATGATCTCCACTTGCACTGCAGCCATATTGCAATGTGTCAGCTAGGGTTCCTCCCTTGGTTGGGGTTCAAAGTGTTGTTTCATGTCTTTTTTGTTAACGTTTGTGCCTTTTATTTATATTAATGTTGCTTTTGTTGATTATGTTAATTATTCATTGTCTTTGATATTGTTTATAAACTGCTTGTTTTATGTTCTATGTATTTTGTAGGTGGTCCTCAAGAGGCATAGTCACCTGCCAATATCCACCAGGAAGGTCTTCCACAGTTCCTGGCGGCTCATGACGAGCTTGCCTGGGAGCAGTGAGTTTATTTGTGCTTTATTGTACTTTTGGTGATTTACAGATTATTTCACTTTCTGTTCTGTTCCTTTTGATTTCATCTTTGGATTCTGTACTGGGACATTGTTCACTCAGATTCCTTTGTGTTTCAGGCAATTCCATTTTGCCTTTGTGCTCCACAGAGCTTCATAGTGATTGAAATACTTTTTGTGAAGAATACATTTTTTATTTTATAAAGAGTCAGTTCTTGCCCTTATTAAGAGTTCTGGTTTGAGGGTGATATCCCCTTCTAGTGTCCAGTTTTGTAAGTGCTTTTGGAACTAATTGGGACTCCTAGCCACCTGAGATGAACTGCAAAAGAAGAAATAATTTATCAGTCCAAAAGAAGATAACAAGAGAGCAAAGAACTCAGTAATAAAGCCCAGTTAGTTCATTCATTTACAATAAGGCCTTAAAAACCAATGCAATTTTTTAAAATGAAAAGACTGTAAAAAATTACACTGGGAAAGGAGGAAAAGGCAGAAAGTTTAAATAAATAAACTAAGGCAAAGAAGCCTAAGAAATAGAAAAAAATAGAAATGAAATTAGAAAAGCAAATTTCCAACAGAGAAATTCAAAGAAAGAAGAACAAAACCAAAATACCAAGCCCACCTGAAACACAACAACAATAAATGTGTACTGTACAGTAATTCAAAACACTAGACCTGAATAACACACAAAAACCAAGATCAGAAGAACAAAGAGTAAAACCAGAAATAACCTGCCAGGATTTCTTTTTAATTTTCTGTTCTATATACATTTTTCTTCGAAATCATTTGTTTTGAGGCTTTAATTTCAGGTAATTCGTCTATTGTATATCTTTATTTCCTAGTTGCAATGTTGATTTAGCCTTTTCAGATTTGTTCTTCATTATGTTTATAAACCTACTGCCATATCATTTTACTTTTTTAGTACTGTTCATTTGTTCCAATAGTTTAAGTTATTGTTTATTCCAGTTATTATTTTGCAGATATGTTTAATGTATTATTATTTTTTTATGTTCTTACTTTTTTATTCCCTGTGATTTTTGGGTGAAAAACCAAGAAGCAGGACCTCCCCTTCCATCACTGCTAGGGACCACCCCAGTCAAATAGAAGATGGCTGGACTGAGAGTTCAATGTAGTTTATTGCTAAATGTATTTTAAAGTTATTTTCTGTAAGCATTACTTTTTCTTTGATATTGTGATTTTTTATGCTCTGTCTTTGGATTTTGCCATTAGCTTGTAGATTAGGACTTGTTTCCTTTAGGCAACTCCGTTTTGCTCCTTCAAACATTTGTGCTGTTTTTGCTATTTTGGTGCCAGAATCGCAACAACTGCCATGACACAATAAATGACTCGATGCTGGGACTGCGGTTCTGAAAGCTGCACCAGTAGACGCTAATGGAGCAACATTATACAAGCCAGTGCAGATTCCTATTTAATGTTGAAGTTTGTGAATAAATATTGTAAACAAACTTCTTACAAGTACTTCATTTGACTCCTGGCTGTCATTCTTATATTTTTTTATGAGATAAAGTTGAGATAGTATAAAGAAGTGGTTGGGACTACCACATAGGTCACCAGTTTACCATGCTGTTCTTGTAAGATCTTTTATGACTAGATTTGTGGGTTTAAATTTAGGTAAAAATTTAAAGATCTGGATCCTCTGAGGGAATGATTGCTTCATCTCTGAATATATCAGGAAGAATGCAATAGACTGCTAGTACAAATCTATGCCTCTCTCTGTGTTCTATCAGAAGCATTTCTCCTAAGTAATCAGAATTTGAATCACTGATCATATGGAGAAGGATAATAAATCATTAAGACTACCAGATAAACATATAACAATAATGAAATCTTTTACATCCATTTAGTTCAAGAAAAGTTTATGATAGGCATAATGTGGTATTCTGGAGGAAAGGAGTAGCATGGCACATACACTTTTATTTGAGCAGTATTTCTTACAAAAATATTTTAATGATATTAAAATGATATAATTCACTGTATATTATACTATATGTATAATTTACATTTGACAAATAACATTTCATTTGATATGACACAGTAGGTCAATCAATTCATCCATATTTTACATACTGACATTAGGGGACTTAGCGATGCTTAATCTTGTTTTCAACTTTCACAATTTTGCAGCCAATTTCATACTCCAGCCTGTGCGAATTCATACATGTATATAAACAGTTACAGCCATTGGTGGAATATTGGCTGCATACCAACAGTAACCATTAACTTCCCAAACTATCACCAGCCCTCTCAATTTTGAAATTAATCAAAGTCCCACTTCTTGTCATTGAACACACTTTATTTAAATTTATAAAGAACATATTTGTATTACATCGCATTACTTCTAAATTAGAGGATGATATATGTGCAAGTCAGAGCTAGTGGGTGGCACGTAATGAGTGGATGAGGAAATCACCATCTGTGGGTGACACACCATGTGGCAATAAGCAAAATCTGTGCTTGGGCTACTCTTCAAGAAGATACACACTCTGCTTACTATCACTATAATTTACAATCAGACAATATGTCATCTAATTTCAAATCTAATATTATCTGTAAAGGAAAGTGCTTCATTTGGTTTGTATTTAATTTCATCCATTTGGTATTACAACTTTGTGAAATATTGCTGCATTTTTGCCTAAGATCATACGGTTAGCTGCATTCTGCTTTGCTCAGATCAGAAGTTCAGGGTATGCATTGCCATCTAGCCCTTGAGAGGGAAGTAAATGTTAGGAACAATCCCTATCCATACTGACTTCCGGTTTTTGTGTGGTAAAATTCAGAAGGGAGCAAACAGAATTCTTTTGAAATGAATTTTGGCAATTTATAAATATGGAGGACTGAAGATTTAGGAGGAAACACATTTCAAGGGATAGAGCACTAGTTGCATAAGAGGATAGATAAGTTTGGAACAAAACAGACCACAATGTATTTTTACCTTGGGAGAATTTTCCATTTACAACCATGGCATTTGGAAACCCTTTTCAAAATTCCTTTTCTGTGAACTCTTTCACATAATTATTTCTGTCATATATTTCATATAAAACATATCTGAGAACATTTATTCTACTGAAAAAAAATTGAACAAAGTTAAGTAAATTAAACTTAGAAGATCTGAAGTGGTCTATACATCAGCATATTGATCCATTTTGAACTTATCTTTTCTACTGCAGAAAATATGAGCTTATACTTGCAAAAATAGGCAAAAACACAGGAGATAAAAGGGGAAAAACAAATCAGACGGAAAAAAACGAGACAAAATGTTTAGCCAGAAGTGGAGCTACAAAAAGGACAATAACACATCATTTCAGAGCTAATAACTAATAAGACAGAAACTAAACAGGATGCTAATCCAGTACGAGCAAGCTCTCGTACACACCCAAGAGTTATTTACATAGAAGCCAGTGGAAAGTAATGAATAAAAAATAATACAGTATACACATTGTTGACAAATGGAAGGAAACTGGAACACCTTGAAAAAACCTGTATGAACAAAGGGAGAACCTGCAGACTCCACACGGAAGGTAACCAGAACAGGGGCACTGAAACATCAATACTCATTGTCCATTATGTTTTATACATGTATACTCTATCTATCTATCTATCTATCTATCTATCTATCTATCTATCTATCTATCTATCTATCTATCTATCTATCTATCTATCTATCTATCTATCTATCTATCTATCTATTATTTCCTTCTTGGTGAGGCAATCCCTGAACCTAAAATAAGTTAAAAAGAGACCAAATATACAATATAATTGTGGATTTATTATGAAAAATAAAGTACACAAGGAAATGTAAGCTCAGGAAGATAATATAATACAAATTAAAAGGAAAATAAATAATGTGCTGACAGTAAGGCTTCTGTAGACAGGGTTATTATTTCCTAATTCCCCTATGTATCACATATAAATCACTTCTTCAGACATCTCCTACACTTTCCACAGGACCAGTGGCCTCTCTTCATCCTGCTGCTTGAACTATTGTCAAGCTCAGTGGATTGACACCAGCAGAAACAAAACTCCTGTGGATGTTGACCTGAAACTTCTAATAGCAACCAATGGTGTAAATAAAGCCTTGAACACTGATATACATTTAAATGACCAGGCAACCAGACAGACTTGAGGATGCACTCAGCATAATGTGGCTATCTGCTACCACCTACTGGTCATTCTTTAGGTCTTTTAAAATACTTCTGTTATAAATACAGTACAGGGGAATTTTTTTACCTTCCTCCTTAACTATCCATCCATCCATTATCCAACCTGCTATATCCTAACTAGAGGGTCATGGGGGTCTGCTGGAGCCAATCCTAGCCAACACAGGGTACAAGGCAGGAAACAAACCCCGGGCAGGGTGCGCACACACAAGCACACATTTAGGATCACCAATGCACCTAACCTGCATGTCTTTGGACTGTGAAAGGAAACCGGAGCACCCGGAGGAAACCCACGCAGAGAGAACACAGAGAGAACATGCAAGATCCACGCAGACGAACCCGGGTCTCCTAATTTTGAGGCAGCAGCGTTACTCACTGTGCCACCGTGTCGTCCCCTCCTTATCTATATTATTATTATTATTATTATTATTATTATTATTAAGCATACAATGGTTATTATTAAAGGGGTTCCTGGCCTGGCTCTTAAAGATCACATATACTACTGTCTGTGATTTGTTGTTTTCTCTTTTATGTTAGAGCTCCCCTAACCATGTGATGTCAAGGGAATCAAGCAAACTTTTTTTGGCAAGGTAAATTTACAACAGTGTTACCAAAATATTACCAATTAATTGTTTACTTGAAATGTGTACAGTACTGGTCAAAAGCTTTGGGTCATCCACAAATTTTCATGTTTTTAATAGAAATTGATACCTTCTGTATCATGATACTCTTAAATTGGTAATCAAAGCATTACTAGTGTGTATAATGGCTATTACTGCTTGAAATGACTGATATTTAATTCACATATTGCTGCAAAGCCCCATTTTCAGCAGCAATTTTGTCAGTGTCCTAATGGTAAACTCCCTTTGCTTATCTTTAATTGTATCATGTGTTAACACTAAATGGTAATTACAGAAATCTTTCTAACTGTGTTAGCACCACTGAAGCCTGTTATTCTGTTCAGTTCTGTTACAATGTACTGGAATTCCTAAAGTTCAGTTCTGGGTTAAAAAATGGCCAAAATAAAGCAGCTTTCTCAAGAAACATGTCAGTCTATTGTTTGTATTTTTTGTAGGTTATTGAAAGTTATTCAGTGTCACAGATTGCCAAGAAACTGAAGATTTCATAGAAAGGTGTCTTGAAAGAAGACATTAAACTGGACCTAACCAGGATAGCAAAAGAGTGGGAAAGCCGAAAAGGGCAGTTTGAGAAACAAAGGCCTTACTGGTCCTCGGATGTCTTTTTCACTAAATCCAAACCAAATTCCAGTGCCATTGGCAACAGATAAAAGAGGACTAATAAATAGCATAATAAACATTTCCATTCATTTTCTGCCCAGTGCTTGTGTTCTTTTGCCCATTTGAATATTGTCTTTTTATGAGCTAGGTACAGATAAGGCTTTTTCTTAAAAAATCAGCCTCTAATGTCAATTCACCAAATATAATTATGTAAATCAAACAAGAGAAAAAATTGAAACCACCAGCTCAAAAAAGTTTAAAGCAATGTGAAAACATATTCAAGTGCCAATATATCTTTGCTCCTGAATGAACTTCTCTATTCCCTACAGAGGGATGTGGAATGACTCTAAACAACACTTCCTTGCCCCACTTTGTCCAGCTTTCTTGTGGATGGTAACAATTTTAACTTCAATACTACTCCTTCCTGCACCTTTTACCTCTATGCTACTCTTTTTCTCGATACTTCCAATAAATAAGGTCTATTTCATCCAACCAATCTCAATCACAGAGTGGCCACTTTTTTTTTTATTTATAGCCACCTTTACATACACCTGACCACCCTGGAAAGGCAATCGCCTAATTTACATGACACAGATAATGTCAGGTTGGACCAGTGCTGTCAAGCTTCCTGCTCTAACATTTCCAACAAGGTAAAAAGGTGTCACCAGCTAAGATCTGAGACTGTGAAACACCAATTCTGAAACAAAAGACTTGGATCTTAGTACAGTATATGTCTATATTATACAAAAAAATCCTGGGATGAGACAAGACTTTTTTCAAAAAAGACTATTATGTCCAAATCTTATTGAAGAATTTCATCACACAGGCTTATCAACAAAAAAATGAGTACACTGGCAATCCTAGCACCGAGAAATGATGAAGTCAAATGAATGAATGCACAAAATATCGATCGGTTACACGGCAAATTGGTTAAATGCATATCAATAGACTATGCTGAAACAGTTGTTGGTGATCGTGTGGAAGATGAAAACATCAACTTACAATATTCTGAAGGATGTCTACAACCGTTAACACCACCTGGTCTTCCTCCTCACAAATTGCAGTAGAACGAAGGATGTATCCAAGGAAGGTAATGTAGTACATCTTCCACGGATAACATTAGACAACAAAGGAGATCTTGATATGCCATTCGTATTAAAACGTTAACAGTTTCCCATTAGAATAGCTTTTGCAAAGACAATTAACAAAGCTCAGAGCCAAACATTTGAAAAAGTCATTTTATTTAATAGAGAGAAAGAAACAGAGTTCAATCATGGGTAGTTATACAATGCATTGTCACGAAGTCCAAGCACATAATCAAAATACAATGCAATATTAATAAAAATTTAATAAAAAAAATGTTTTCACTGAGGTTTTACAGTAAAAGTGTAAATTTAAAAAGTATTTGTGTATTAATTTCAAAGCCAAACAGAACAAAATCATATTACGCAACAAATAACGTAGATTACTTTCAAATTATTACGTTTTACTATTTTTTAATATGGTTAACTGTAATGTAAAATAGTTAGTTCTATTATGCATACAGTGGTGTGAAAAACTATTTGCCCCCTTCCTGATTTCTTATTCTTCTGTATGTTTGTCACACAAAATGTTTCTGATCATCAAACACATTTAACCATTAGTCAAATATAACACAAGTAAACACAAAATGCAGTTTTTAAATGATGGTTTTTATTATTTAGGGAGAAAAAAAAATCCAAACCTACATGGCCCTGTGTGAAAAAGTAATTGCCCCCTGAATCTAATAACTGGTTGGGCCACCCTTAGCAGCAATAACTGCAATCAAGCGTTTGCGATAACTTGCAATGAGTCTTTTACAGCGCTCAGGAGGAATTTTGGCCCACTCATCTTTGCAGAATTGTTGTAATTCAGCTTTATTTGAGGGTTTTCTAGCATGAACCGCCTTTTTAAGGTCATGCCATAGCATCTCAATTGGATTCAGGTCAGGACTTTGACTAGGCCACTCCAAAGTCTTCATTTTGTTTTTCTTCAGCCATTCAGAGGTGGATTTGCTGGTGTGTTTTGGGTCATTGTCCTGTTGCAGCACCCAAGATCGCTTCAGCTTGAGTTGACGGACAGATGGCCAGACATTCTCCTTCAGGAGTTTTTGGTAGACAGTAGAATTCATGGTTCCATCTATCACAGCAAGCCTTCCAGGTCCTAAAGCAGCAAAACAACCCCAGACCATCACACTACCACCACCATATTTTACTGTTGGTATGATGTTCTTTTTCTGAAATGCTGTGTTCCTTTAACGCCAGATGTAACAGGACATTTGCCTTCCAAAAAGTTCAGCTTTTGTCTCATCAGTCCACAAGGTATTTTCCCGAAAGTCTTGGCAATCATTGAGATGTTTCTTAGCAAAATTGAGACGAGCCCTAATGTTCTTTTGCTTAACAGTGGTTTGCGCCTTGGAAATCTGCCATGCAGGCCGTTTTGCCCAGTCTCTTTCTTATGGTGGAGTCGTGAACACTGACCTTAATTGAGGCAAGTGAGGCCTGCAGTTCTTTAGACGTTGTCCTGGGGTCTTTGTGACCTCTCGGATGAGTCGCCTCTGCGCTCTTGGGGTAATTTTGGACGGCCGGCCACTCCTGGGAAGGTTCACCACTGTTCCATGTTTTTGCCATTTGTGGATAATGGCTCTCACTGTGGTTCGCTGGAGTCCCAAAGCTTTAGAAATGGCTTTATAACCTCTACCAGACTGATAGATCTCAATTACTTCTGTTCTCATTTGTTCCTGAATTTCTTTGGATCTTGGCATGATGTCTAGCTTTTGAGGTGCTTTTGGTCTACATCTCTGTGTCAGGCAGCTCCTATTTAAGTGATTTCTTGATTGAAACAGGTGTGGCAGTAATCAGGCCTGGGGGTGTCTGTGGAAATTGAACTCAGGTGTGATACACCACAGTTAGGTTATTTTTTAACAAGGGGGCAATTACTTTTTCACACAGGGCCATGTAGGTTTGGATTTTTTCTCCCTAAATAATAAAAACCATCATTTAAAAACTGCATTTTGTGTTTACTTGTGTTATATTTGACTAATGGTTAAATGTGTTTGATGATCAGAAACATTTTGTGTGACAAACATGCAAAAGAATAAGAAATCAGGAAGGGGGCAAATAGTTTTTCACACCACTGTATGTAACAATTCCAATGAAAATAACAATCTGTTGTGGTGTATGGCCGGCCATTCATCCAAGCCAATACCCCCAGGCCGCCAGATGGAGCTCTCCCTGCAACATGGAGGGGCCCGGAAGACCAGCAGGGAATTCTGGACAATGGAGTTTTTATCCATAGCTCTGCTGGATACCATGGGGTCCACTAGGAAATGCTGAAGGGAGGAATGATGTTTATTTGCCATACTCCCTGGAAGTACGTCCAAGTCACATGGACAAGGGGAATGACGTGCTTCCGGGGTGAAGAACAAGACTTTTTATCTGACCTGGAAGTGATAGGGGATCACATGGACTGCAGATTGGAACACTTCCAGGTCAGGGAATATAAAAGGATTATGGGAGCTCCCAGATGGCGAGCTGAGCTGGGTGGAAGGGTGGCAATGCGTCTGGGAGTGGAGGATTGATTATTGTGGTTATTGTTTATTATTTAATGAGTATTGTGGAGGAGATGGTGCTTTGTGCACTGTGCAGTATAAATAAAGTCTACTTTTGGACTTTTATCTGGTGTCTGGCGTCTTGGACAAGGGTTCAAGGGAGTGATAGCGCCCCCAATCTGTCACACTGTTTAAATTATACATCCGCATTCCCATACGTGAGCGACAGAACTGCAAAGAAGCTAGCGCATAGCACAGGCCCATGGGTTGGCGAGCAAAGCAAGCAGGCGGCCAAGCCCCCTAGTCTCACATAAATATATGTAGTACAATAAAAGCTGCAATTTTAACATTACAGCATGCTAATACAAGGATGTTTGCTATAGGTGATTTACCACTTCTTTGACTCTGACAGACTGTTTCTTGGTCTGAAGCACCATCAGATCAACTACACTATATATTGACTATAGCAAGGGCAAGAAAAACTCAAGTAAAATCACTACCCTGAACTACACTTTTTATTTCCCCTGGCCCTTCATTATGTAACTCAAGCCAGAAAAGGCCCCAACAGGCTCCTGGGTGACTTAGCTCCCTAACAAAGTTGATCAAACTTTTAACAATGCACTTGGAGTCTACATTGTTTCACCAAGTGGGGAAGGGGGTCTCCTTAGTCATTTCAGTGAGCTGAGCCTCTATCATTTCATTGTTGCATTTCCAAGTTGAATTGGGGAAAAGGCTCCTTACTGTCACAGGCCCTGGCTGCACACCCAGAATGCCCTAATGGTAGATCCACCCTGATGTGACTCCTGCGTAATAAACAATGCTATGCAATTGACCGAGAAGGTGGGAGAGGAGCTTTGGCAAAAGTAGGTAAGAAAGGAAAAGGGTTGGAATGCCATCTTATTCCTGACATACTCATGCAGGAAAGGTTCTAAACTTTTATTAGAAGACTAAAAAGTTCAAAGTTTAACTCAGCAAAATGATGGAGCCAGAATTTCTGAAAGCAATCCAAAGAACTGTAGATTGTACCCATAGCTGAGGCCTCTTTTATTGAGAAAATATGCCAACTGAAACATCATACTTGGCAACCACACTCACTGCACTCAGTCATAATGTTGTGTCCACCTGGATCTTTTGACTAATGGAAGATCTTTGTAATTGTCTGAACATCAATAGCATTCTGTTGGTAAAAATTTTGAATTTTTCACAGCTTTGTTCATATGATATTATTTTGATTATTGTGTCTTTTTCTTTTTGTTATTATGTATTCCTGCATTACATCTTTTCAGGTTGCTACTCTGCTACAAGAAACACTTTTACCATGAGCACTGAGAATTGTACATATGACTTGTGTCTTAAATGTGAAATAAAAAAGCAAAGCTCAATTCTATTTCTTAATAGAATCAATTTTTGAAAATTCTTAAAGCATTAAATCCATTTTTGAATTATGGGATTTTCAACTGTGCCCACTTTCTGATTTTTTGTTTTGGTTTATTTTTTGACAGTATAAAAATGTATTTTTAAAGACAGACAGCTGCATGAAGTGTGACATGAGTGCTTCAGTTACAAGATGGTGGCATGCATGAACTGGTATTTGAGCTTTTGCATGAGCTACTAACAAAAAGAAACCATGATAGCCTAGGGCTAAACAATGCAATGAGAATACAAAACAAAAGATCTTCTTTGATAATGACTTTGTTAGGAGTTAACAATGTTATGATAACAACATTTTGGTTTGAGTATAAAGGATAAACAAAACAATTAAGGGGAATGTTTAGTTTGGTAATTATCAATTTGGCTCTGACTATGAATTTTAGCTAATATTTGTTTTGTTTATAAGATTTCTGCAGTTGTATTTTTGCCATGAAAATTCTAGTGGGGTAAAGTGGGCCTGGGAGAGAGACACTGTTAGAAGGAGCAGAGCCATCCTTTGAAGCCATGCAGATGCTTTGTGTGTGTGTGAATGAATAAGAGAGAGGGACAGATGTGTTGAACATGTAAAAAGTGTTCAGGATTATTATGATTGAAAAGGACCAGGCTGTTATGTACAGTATATGTTTATGTGTTGTGAACGATAGGGGGCGCTCTCGCTCCCTTGAACCCCTGTCCACGACTCCAGACACCAGGTAAAAGTCCTCAAGTTGACTTTATTTTGTTGCCACAGTGCACAAAGCACACTCTCCACCACAATACTCATATAATAAATCTCCAATACAATAAACCAATCCTCCAGCTCCCAGACGCGTTGCCACCCTTCCACCCAGCTCAGCTCATTGTCTGCGAGTTCCCAAAGTCCTTATATACTCCCTGACCCCGGAAGTGCTCTCAATCCCCAGTCCATGTGATCCTCAATCACTTCCGGGTCAGGTAAAAGCTCTTTTCTTCAACCCGGAAGTCCGTCGCTCTTCCTGTGACGAACCTCCGGGTCACAGGGCACGAAGAAGCCCTCGGTCCTCCCTGCAGCTCCCTCCTGTGGCCCCCACGGCATCCAGCAGGGCTTTGCATAAAAACTCCAAGGTCCATGATGCCCTGCTGGTCTTCTGAGGACCTCCACGCTGCAAGGAGGGCTCCACCTGGCGGCTTGGGGGTATTGGCCGGGATAAATGGTCGGCCATCCATTACAGTGTGTTACAGCTATTTGTTTTGTTTGTGAATGATCATGTTCATATTTTTATGTATTTTCTATTATTTTTGTAATTATGGACTGTCTGGTTAAGTGTACCTATGTTCCATGTTCTTTGTAGGTATTTCACCAAAACACCTGGCCACAGTGACATCACTGTTGTTCAGGCCTTCATCTAGCTATTTGAAGTACCCAACAATATGGAGCTCAGGCTGTTTTTTTATGGAAATGTGTTGGAGTTTATAAGTACTATGTTTCTTTTGTAAGGATATTCTGGTTTTGGAACATTTTCAACACTGTTTTATTGATCTCATTTGCTGGAACTTATACTGGGACTTGTTCATTTCAGAATTGCCATTTGGCAACTTCATTTTGCTCTTTTGAGTACTCTGGATTATTTCTTAATATACTTCTATTTTATAAAGAATCATTGTTGCCTTTTGGCAGTGCTGGACGAAGCCCATCTGGATCCCATAGTGTGATCTCTGTACTATTAGACTTAGACAATCAGGGGAGGGTTCCCCCTCTGTGTACATACTGCATGCACATTCCGTGCCCCTCTTATGTGGCATTTTGCTTTATTTTTGAACATTAAATTTATTTAGTTTTAAATTTTTATCCACTTCTTCCTTTTGTTCTTCCTAATCAGGCCAAAGTCTTTGGTAACTCTTTTGAAGGTCTCAAACTTTTTTTGTTATGTGTGAGGCTCTATCTTATGGCAAAGGAGGTTACTGATTTTTATTCAAAGGGCAAGGTGTTAAATACTATTATACATAAGTAATCAATAATAATTCATGATAGTAATGACAGCTACTCCAAAACAGCGAGACAAGCAAGTTTATACACCATTTAAAATATGTCGTAAAAAATTCAACCAATGGATCACTTAAAAAACCTGTATGCTTCAAGAGCCAAGGTGGAACTGAAAAATTCAGGCTGCAGCTATGCACACCTGAGCAATGGTATGAGGAGAACACTGCAGGGTTCCTGGGCCTACCTAAACATCCCAAAAACAATCTACTAGTGCCAGACACAAAGAAAATTGCACATACTCCAAAAAGAAAAAGAATTATTTAGACAAGAAACTGCATTGAGCATATTATGGAAAACTGGAAAAATGTGATTAATATGTATAAGTTAAGTTTGAATAAACATTTTAACAATATGTTAAATTGAGGCAAGTTTTCCTATTTATTTAATTTTCACTAAACTGGTGCCATCTGCTGGATGATGGGGGCACTACCCTATTTACCCTTAATGTAGAGATGCCACTGCACCTCTGTCTGTTTAAATTTTATTCTTTTGGAAGATCCTAAAAACTCAGATGTTAGAAATAGAACAGCCAGAATAATATTTGCTCATTCACTCACACCCTTGAAGGTTCAGCCATAAGACTTTCTAACTCATTTTGTTCAGGCTAGTGATATGGAATTTCAGAGTTTGTCTCAGTGGCAACTTTGTATTTTATTTACCTAGCTGATATTTATGGCAGATATAGACAGAACATGAATGGAGGCGCCAGGTTCAGAGCGTTAGGTAAACTGTGACTCTAGCAAAGTATACAATATAGATTTAAAGATTACCAATTTTAATAGTATGTTACATACAGTCCTGATTTATGTCCTGATTTATGTCAGTGGCAAACTAACTTTGGCCTTTACCTTCTGTGAGAAGTTTTTTTACCATATACTGTATGCATACAATGTCATGATACTAAAAAAATTCTGTTGCAAAGTTTGTATTATGTAAGGCACTGAGGCTTTGCTGAACCACATTTAGCATAAAATTAAAACAGTAAATAATATTTTTTTTTCAAATATTATTGTAACTGTGTTATTCATATACAAATGGTAGTTTAGTATATTTAATGGCTATAGCAAATATTAATGACTTCACCATCAGAAAGACAAAATGGAAACTACATTTCAGTTAAAAAAATTTGAATGCTTCTGTCAAGATTGCCAGAGTGCACCCTGGAGGAGTTTTTAGATTTCTGGATAAACATTATCTGGACAGCTGAATTAAAAACTATTTTCACACTCATTCACGGTTGTGATTTGACAAAGTTTTATATTACTCTGTTTTGTTTCTTTGTTCTTGTGACACAGTATGATGCATAAGATGGCTGCAATCATTACGTCAATTATATTAATGGATGTGTTGATATAAATATGGTGGTGATCACACTATACGTTATCCCTTGGTGGATAACAAAAAAGAGTGAACTGCAGTTCTAGTATTTTTAGTTTAGTTAACAAGAAGCACCTAGTGTCAGGTTTGTGTTTGGTTTTTGATCACCTTTATGACTTTAACTTAAGATTCTTATTTTACCCTCATGTTTTGACTTATCATTTTTTTCAGCTCTGACCTAATGTTCCCTTCTGACAATGATTCTTGCTTCACATTAACATCTCCTGGTTATCTTATTTAAACATAATATTCCTTGAACACCAGCATGTCATAATGACTGTGAGGTAATAAAGGCTGAAACAAATCATAGTTCCTTGCGGTTCATTGAATGTGCCCATAGTGTGGTGAGTTTTTTCTATGCTTTCATTAATTACTGGATTTTGAAACTAAGACTCTGCTTTTTATTTTGTATTTTTGGATTTCGTATTAGGACATTGTTTGCTATTGACATTGTCTATTTTGAAGGATTTTTTTAAATAATATTTTTTAATATTTTACTATTTTAATTTCAAGAAAGTAACATAGTATACAATCAAGCAGATACAATTTGCAGAACTTTTACAACAAACTACTTCAAAATAAATCTAGATTGAACACCAGAAAGAACAAACATGAATTCAACCTCCACCTGAGAGGACATGAGAGGCAAAAGCAGTAAAACCACCATCTTCCATCCACCATCTTTTTTAATTAAGTGTTGCCAAGTTTCAAAAAAATTTTTAACGGCTCCTGTAAGTGAGAACTTATTTTTTTCTACTTACAAATAATATAGAATGTCAGTTACCCACTGAGTTATAAAACGTTGGTTTGGATTCTTCCAGCTGAGCAAGTCTACATGCTAGTAGTGTGGTACAGGCTATTACAATCAACTTGTCCTTCTCCACATTAAGCCTATCTGGGAGTACACCAAACACAGCTGTTAATGGGTTAGGAGTGATTGTGATGAGTATTTAAATATTTTTGTCCAAAATGATATGAATGTGATGCACTACCAAAGCACAAAGGCTTAATGAAACTGTATCTAGATGGCAACTTTCACAAGTTAGCTCTTGCCTAGATAGATTTTGGGCACTTTTAAATGAGATAAGTGTAATCAATGAAAGATTTTAAGTTGAATTATTGAGTGAATGCTAAATATAGAACTAGAGTGAACTATATATACTGTATATCTGCCTTCCACTTCTTTTATGAGATGTTAATTGAAAGATCATTTTCCCTGTGTAGCCTAGGAAAGTTTCTTGAAAGTGTTTTTATGTATTGTTAAGATGCTGTCTGAGTTTATTAGATGGACCAGTTTAACCACTGGAAAAAAATGAGTTACTGGAAAGTAAAATTTGAAGTATAATTGTTCATAAGATGCAAATACTTTTCCTATGCACAGTTCACTAAGTGTCTTTATTCCAAGAATTTTCCATAGATTTAAAACTGAGTAAGTTAGAGAAAGCTGAAAAAGGTGATTATCATGTAGAGGAGCAAGAGATGCAAGCTCCTGTGCTTCGAAGTGTGTCCAGCTCTGGCTCCATATTCTAAAAGATTGGTGGATGACTGATTTGTTGTTATATTGACAAAAGTTAATATTTACTGGGACACAAAACAGGGCACACAAAGAAGATGAAGAGCAAGATTTCAGTTCTATGCAGACCAGGCTGGTATAAAAAGTATGATTTTCTGTGATCAGATTTTTATTGATAAAATGAAAAAGGAATACAGAAAATGAAAACCAACAAAAATAACTGATTTTTGAGCTATATAAGAATAAACAGAAAACACTCCCATAAATTTGTTAATGCATGCCAAATTTCATGTCTTTATAATGTGTATATTTGCCTCCCAGTAATAAAATTAAAAGTTAGGTAGTGCCATGCCACCTTCAGCCTTATCTGTTTGTAGAATGCACAAACATCTTAAATTCCAGATAAACAAGGTTTATAAATGAGTGCAGTGTTTTTAAAATATATTTGTTTATGTATATAGATGCCATAAAATAGATGTGGGTGCTTAGCAAGGATATTCATCTTGAAAGTCATGATTCACTCTACTAAGGTGAAATGGAGGGCTTAGTTTTTGCTATTTTTATCACTTATGTTTGGTTGTCCATTTTGTTATTTAATTCTTTTGCTAAAATATTGGTAAATCTTGAAAATGAAAAGTAGTCACCAAACAGGAAGGCTCTTCACATGGTGGTAAAGAAGTTCATGTGTTTTGCACATTGTAGGTGAATTGTCATGTACAGTAGATTATGGAAAATGAGTAATGAGAGATTTTTTCATCAACGTTTTTGATATTGGTTACTATTGTCCAGCTAGTTACCATAATTGCTCATAAATAAAAGCTGTTATGTTGATTCTCCATGAAAATATGAGATTAAGTTATTTTCTCAGTCATCAGTACAAGCTACATGGGATAAGCAACATATAAAATAAATATCTTTTTGGGTGGAAATTCCTTTTACTCCATAACACAAACAAAACACTTATAAGAAACCACTTAAACAAACAAGATAACTCAATCACTCAGTACTTCCTAATTGCTATAAAAATCTTTAAATTTTAAAACTAAATATTATAAAAAGGAATTTGGATGAAATGTAAATAATGTGCTCCAGTTTCCTCCTACAGTCCAAACACATGCAGGTTAGGTGCATTGGCGATTCGAAATTGTCCCTAGTGTGTGCTTGGTGTGCTTGGTGTGTGGGTGTGTGTGTGTGCCCTGCAGTGGGCTGGCACCCTGCCCAGGGTTTGTTTCCTGCCTTGTGCCATGTGTTGGCTGGGATTGGCTCCAGCAGACCCCTGTGACCCTGTAGGTAGGATATAGCAGGTTGGATAATGGATGTTTGGATGGATGTAAATAATGTTCATGGTGTGCAAGATGTCCCTGTAAAAACTAAAATAATATATCAGCTCATTTTCTTATTGCAGTATGGACAAAATACACCCTGGATTATGGCATTTACCTGATGACTCACATTGGACACTTTGACCTGCACCTGCTGCCATGGCTAAACTGCTCCATCCTGAAGCATATTTCTGGATGGAACCAGTCTTTTAACCTTCTCTCTCTCTTACCTTCCTTTAAAATCACAGGTCTATGTTCAGCCACATTTTCATGATTATCCACCAGGCTTCAATAACATTGACAGACAAAATAAACATACACTCTATAAAGGTTTATTTTTAACATGGGTTACAATCAATTATGGCAAAAGTATTTAAATATATTTACTATATTTAGATAGAGGCATATAACACAACACATTTATATGACAGTGCTTCAGAGTGACAACAGGATTAATACAAAATGTTTATAATTTCAGAAATCAACATAAGAAAAGCAATTTTCCATTATCGATCCCAGATAATTTCATAATCATCCTTCTGCCTCATACTCCATTCTGTGAAAACCCTGATAAGAATGAAAGGAATAAAATAATAAAAAGACGTGAGGGAAAAGGCAATAAACAAACTGGTGCTTAACTGAAAACAGAATCCCTGTGGTAACTGTCTTGTACAAAGAGAACTATATTTTCTTCTGTCTAAACTTGGTTACTTGCAGTCAATACATTTTAGTCTAGTTTCCTTTTGTTTCTTTCATGTTTACTTTTTTCATCTTTCCCATTAGACCTTGCATTGGTTCCAGTGTGACTTTTGCTCTGTGTATCACCATTATAACATTATACACATTTTGACCTAAATGTTTACTCTTTCACATGTCTTGTGACCGTTATGTATTTCCATGCCCTGTATTTCCTTTATTTTTCACCCAAAACACTATCCTTCCTGGCTATTGGTATCCATGCCAGGTAAGTGTCCGTGTTCTGCTATGGCCTAGATGCCAGTCTCAGCATGCCATCTCTCTCACAGCATTTAACGGTGAATTATGTACTTCATCGGAAACTATGGGGAAGTCCATTTAAGACTGAAGCCTGGAAGGACTTCTTTACGCAAAGAACTTTGGCAAGTTTTTGTATATTTCTGGATGAGACACTGGGACAGCTTACCTAGCTAAACAAAAGATCTGGATGGAATGAATGGTCTCCTCTTGTTCATCAGGTTTCTTGTGTTTTTAAGGGTAATCCCAAAACATTAGAAAAACTAAATCCCCTAATGTCTCCAAAACACATTGACTGATTTGATTGAAATTTGATGACATCATAGAAAAAAGAAAATTTGCCAAACCATGTTTTATTTGTTTATTTTTGTCATTTTTGACATTATTGTATTTAAATAAAAATAACACGTTTTAAAAAATAAATAATTAAATAAAATTATATTAAAATGTGTAAAAGGAAATAAAAATAAACAAAACACATCCTTGAGCCAGGGAAAAGCCCCTGACTGAAACATAATGAAATTAAGGAGGTAATGAATTTGTAAGGAAATTGTATCTTTTCTGATACCCCCAACATAAATGAGTAAGTGATTTTATCAAATGCCTTTTCCAAGTAAAGTTTTAGCTCTTCTCAGTTTCTATCTTTTGCAAATTTAATAGAATCTCTATAAAATGATTATCTGTAGTCTTTCTTTTATGTACTACACAATCTGGATCTCACTCAAATGATCTTCTATTAAATCCTTCACTCTGTTCATCAAGACTCTTGTTTGTAATTTATATTGTTGACACAAACAGTAATGGGTCACTACCAATCTTACTAATTTCCTATTTTTTTCCTTTCTGTGGCATAAGTGTTATTATTTCCTCAGATTTTAATTGTGGTAATGCATCTTTCTCTATTATTTATTTTTTATATGGTCAACAGATCATAAGGGCGGCATGGTGGTGCAGTGGGTAGTACTGCTGCCTCGCAGTAAGGAGACCTGGGTTCGTTTCCCAGGTCCTCCCTGCGTGGAGTTTGCATGTTCTCCCCATGTCTGCGTGGGTTTCCTCCCACAGTCCAAAGACATGCAGGGTAGGTGTATTGGCCATTCTAAATTGTCCTGTTTGTATGCCCTGCCTGGGATTGGCTCCAGCAGATCCCTGTGACCCTGTCACGATAGGAAAGGATATAGCGGGTTGGAAAATGACTGACTAATGACAGATCATGATTGAAATTCCATCACCTTGCCTTCAGTTATTTCTTTCTCTAGATCTGTTTAGTAAGTATCTTTCTTTCTTTCAAATTGAACTTTATTAATCAATAATCATCAAATTATTTACATTATCGTAAGTAAAGAAAACAAAAAAACCCCAACTCACCCCAAAAAGAAACCAATCTTTCCACAAAAGAATTTACATTTGTGGTAATTTTGTGGAATTTATACTCTAAATACCTTTTGGCTTTCATAAGTCCATGAAATATCCTTATCATGTTACATTGCCTATTTGATTTGACTTTCTCTTTTCTTGAATTATAAACAGCCAGCTTGGCCTGTCCAATGAGGAAATTCCCAATTCATTATTCCTCCTGATTATTCTTATTTCTGGTAACACCATAATTAAATATATCTTTCTTTCTTTCTTTCTTTCTTTCTTTCTTTCTTTCTTTCTTTCTTTCTTTCTTTCACATCTATCTGCAGGTGTGATGTATATGATGGCAAGCACAGTAAGGAACAGAAAGCATACACTAAAAATTATTTAGGATTGAAAGGAATATAGAGCATTAAGTAAAGCAAGTTGGAGAAAAAATTAAGGAAAAGGAAGTGAATCACGAATACAGCACATGCAATGCAGGTAAACCTGGAAGTAAATGATAAAGATACTGAGATAAAAGAATACCACTGAGTTGTCTCTCTAAACCAAACTCAAGTAAACTAAATTTAATGAAACTTGTGTTTTAGTCTCTGACTAATGCATTTAAGGAAGGGACGAAAAAGTCGGAACAGAAATAAAATACTTGCCTCCTTTATAAGTGATGTCACTCTGTTTGCTGGGCCTGCCCACATGGACACCTCTTGATATCACACAAAAGCTCTCCTTTTCCACTTTGCCTGGATGCCATCACAAAATTAATATTTTGCCCCTAGATTTAACTGTCCTCTGGTAAGGGGTGGCCTTGACTGAGATACACTGCAGTCTCACTTTCACAGTCAAGAATGTAGAACATGGGAAAAAATCATTAATGAATAGTTGATATGACATCGTGATTTGTCATTCACATTGATTTATAGACAAGTATGCTCTATTATTGCTTTATTTGTATATAAATTTAAAATTCATATTTACATAATGAAAAGGGCAAAGATCAGGAGCAAGCATAAAAAGACAAGCTTGCCTGAATATGGAACAGTTGAAGATCCATAGTGAAGGATAATAGTAAAGGTGGAAAGGATACAGACCTGGGGCCTCATGTATAAACGGTGCGTACGCACAGAAACGTTGCGTAAGAACTTTTCCACGTTCAAATCGCGATGTATAAAAACCTACACTTGGCGTAAATCCACGCACTTTTCCACGGTACCTCATACCTTGTCGTACGCAAGTTCTCCACTCGGTTTTGCAGACTGGCGGCACCCAGCGTCAAAAGCAGTGCTACTGTTCCTGTGTGGTTACTCCTTATTTTCCTGACGTTATACATGAGGCCCCTGGCCAGACTCCATATAATGAGATACAGGATGTTCAATTGCTTTTATATAAGTTGTATGAACCATCACATAGTTACTGCAAGTTTAGGTACTGTAACATTTTGAATACTGTAGAGAACTGGCTTACACCTCTTATTTCAGATGCTATTTTAATTTTTAAAACAGGCTTTAGTGGTAAAAGCAGGAGAACTGGGGCCTCATGTATAACGCCATGCGAAGAATTCGCACTATAACATGGCGTAAGCACAAAAGCCGAAATGTGTTTACGCACAGAAAAATCCAGATGCAGGAATCTGTGCGTATCAACTTCCACTTCTTCCGTTACATAAATCCCGATCAGCATGAAAACTAACGCTCGTGCGCGCGCATTATGTAACGCCCCAACTCCTCCCAGAATTACGCCTATTTGAATATGCAAATCAATATAAATCGCCCTTAAGTGCAGCCTTCTGTGAAAAGACAATGGGAAAAGCACGGAGAAAATAGAAGAATTTCAGCGAATACCAAGTGGAGGCAAAGGAAAAACATACTATTTGTTCAAATAAACCGTGGTATAATCAACAAAAGGAAGTTGATCGAGTGACATAGCGTGTTGGAGAAACTTGAAAGCTCACATTCACAAAATCGCACAGTGCGGAAATAAAAAAGAAGTCACATATCAAAGTTGCCGTGAAAAGAAGAGTTGTAAGTCCACTGTCTGAGTGTCATATGAAAGTTTATTAGGGTACAGAGAAAAAAGGCACACGGTGGGGAAAAAGCACGAAATGTCAACTTCAATCTCGACATTTCCACTTTAATCACGTAGTTTATTTTGTCATTAAAGTAGAACATCATAAACTTCATCTTAAAATTGTTTAATTAACCAGTTTCTCAAATCACATCGTAATTAAAGTAGCACGTTAAATGCTTTGTTTTGTATTTGATCTTCTACTCGTATGTGCTCTATGTGTGTGAATCACTACTTGCTTTTTAAACCGGCTCTCTTCCTCCAACTGGACACAGAGTCCATTACATTCGTGATATTACAGCTCTCTGAATAACTAAAATACTGAGATGTATACGTGATGTAATTTTCATGATGATAGGAGTTAAAGCACATTATTAAACATGTGTTTCACCACGATGAAATAATTTATGGCAGCAGTACTCAGGGGCGGCTCTAGGCTTGTGGTGGCACTGGGCAGAGGAAGAATCGGTGGCTCCTTCATCGGCCAATGTCAGTAAGGTAGCTTATCACGGTGGATGGCCACGTCCGTTGCGGACACTGCACAGCAGCCTCGTGCTCATGACAAGCATTTATCTTTTGTCGAAATTTGTCGCTGCGTTTTTAGCTGTGTTGTTATTTTCTCTTTCTGTTTTATATTCAATATATATTGGCGTGGCCGCCCCAAGAGTGCTTTTCTTTCCCCAAGTAACCGATCGCCACACAATCAGCTCTGTAATAGACGTTAAGCCATCTATAAGCTTAGCGCCGATTCTTCAAAACGTTTAAGGAACATTGAAATGTCTTCGTAGTACATGTTTAATTATTCTATCCTTCACGACACTCCCAGTGAAGAATATAGATTATTTAAATGAAGTTAAAGTTTTATGTGTATAATTTAACAAACATATTTTGCTGCATTTCACCTTAAAAATGATATCGTCATCATATGTAAATACGCGCTTAATAAAGTGGCTCAGGTTGTGAGATATTATAACTGTAGTGCAAGTTTACAGTGGGGTGATTGTACTTATAAGTACAAACAGTTCTACAAGGAGCAATTGATTGAGTGCATTTAAAGTTCTTGGGATTAAACTGTTTCTGAACCGGGAGGTCTGTACAGGAAAGGCTTTAAAACGTTTTGCAGTGGCTGAGACAGCGTGTCCTTGAAGCTGTATACCGATAATTCTCTTTCTGATCAGCTGCTGCTGTGATTCACACTCAGATACAGTGATATAAATATTCCGAGTCATGCAGTGAGAGTAATAAGGAAAAAGATGATCCGCTGTGGCAACTCCTAACAAGAGGAGCTGAAAGAAGAAGAAGAAGAAGAAGTGAGAGTAACAACGCTAAAGCAGTTATGGTATTTGGAATACTATGGCTGTTCCCTCTACCATTATATTGTTACGAGTTAATTACAATCAGATGCATTACACTAATAAACAATATGCGGTTAGTTTCTGTGTATTTATAAAGCCACGTCATGAAAATAAAGAGTAACCGCACAGGAACAGTAGCATTGCTTTGACGCTGGGTGCCGCCAGTTTGTAAAACCGAGCAGAGAACTTGCGTACGACAAGGCATGAGGTACCGTGGAAAAGTGCGTGGCTTTACGCCAAGTGTAGGTTTTATACATCGCGATTTGAACGTGGAAAAGTTCTTACACAACATTTCTGTGTGTACGCACTGTTTATACATGAGGCCCCTGGAGATTTATGTAAATGAGAAATGGTGAAAAAGACAGCACAAAACAATTAAAACTGAAATGTGTGATCCAGACATTGAACTGAGAACTGAATTCATCCACATCCTGCAAAGCAGGTTCTATTCTATCCAGTCACTTAAGTCAGCAAAGCAGTACTTCCTGAACTGGGAGTAGTTTTGTACAATGAAATTATTTCTTTGCTGTTTACACCAAATGGCAAAACCAATGTATAAAGATATACATAAATAATAAATAGCAGATAGATAATAAGTAACAGAGGCAGCATAAAGTATAGAAACAGAATAGAAGTATAAAGTGTAATTGTGCAGGTAGGTGTGTGATGGACAAGTCTGATACAGTTGTGTGAGGTAGATAGAATGAGGTGAACCATGGTTGTAAGCTCCAGTCAGTTATTTAGGAGTCTAATGGCCTTGGGAAAGAAAGAGTTCTTTAGCCTGGAAGTCCTGCATTTCATACTTCTATACCTCCTGCCTGAGGGTAGAAGTGTGAACAGTTTGTGTTGGGGGTGGGTGGGGTCCCTGAGGATCGAGGTAGTTCTCCTGCGGACTCAGCAGTTGTAGATCCTCTGCAGAGAGGGCAGTAAGTTCCTGGTGATCTTCTCAGCAGTGTTTACCACTCTCTGCAGGTGTTTGCAGTCCATAGCAGTAGTGTTGCCGTACCACACAGTGATACAGCTGGTCAAGATGCTCTCAACAATCCAGCTGTAAAAGTTGCAGAGGATCTTAGATGACATACCAAACTTCCTCAGCCTCCTCAGATAATACAGCTGCTGTTGAGCTAACTTGACCAGCTGTGTGGTGTTAAATGTCCAAGTGAGGTCCTCACTGATGTAGACGCCCAGGTATTTAATGCTGCTCACCCTCTCCACTTCAAGCCCTCGGATGAACAGTGGCCGGTGAGGTCTCCTCTCCTTCCTCATGTCAACTATCATCTCCTTTGCCTTGTCTGTGTTGAGGGTGAGGTTGTTGTCCTCACACCATGACGCCAGACTGTCAACCTCCCTCCTGTAGGACGCCTCATCCCCACCAGTGATGCGTCCAATCAGATTTCCCTCTTCTTCAGGCCTTTACTCTATTGTTCCTTTCGTGGACCACTCAGCTGAATTTGGAACCTATGCTCCTCAAGCTGTAAGGCCATTGTGCCTCCAGTTGCAATCTACAGTGTATAAAATAGTAAATTACAGAAGGCATATACAATTGTTATTAACTTCTGTGAAAGTAAGTAACCATGTACTCTATGGCATCTTAATAACAATCAATCTGACTTTGTCTTTCTTAACAATAAGAATTATAAGAAAAAATATTTCCTCATCCATCTTTCCATTTTGTTCATCAGCTTAAATCCATTCATTGGACATTAAAACGGAACCCTGGTCTTCCTTTGTACATTAAATGACTCACACACCCTCTGACACCAGGCCAGATTAGAAGCCCTAAGTAACCTAAACACGATGTGGAAGGAAAACTGAAGAATTCAAGAGGAAAACATCCCTATAATATTTGCCGCAAAATTTAACATTTCAATCCATGCAATGGTTTTTTAGATGTAAATGTTTGTTAGCACACCTGTCACAAAGGGTTTTCAAACTAACTGTTATTCTCACAAATAATGAGTTAAGTTCAAGTGATGTCACTCTGTTAACACTGAACAATGATCTCCAGCCCAGCTTCATGCCCTGCATCCAGTTTCTTCCCAACTGATTTAGGTCTTTCAGCTGCATCACAGGCAGTTGTTATTGCTGAGAGTTGTACCTGACACAAGCTCTGAGGTAACTGTATTCCCTGTGTATATCTTCACATTTATTTTGCTGTTCTTACAGTTTCATTTCCCATTGCTCCTGTAAATGTACTTGCTTACAAATGTCAGACATACTACAGTATCTACTTCTCAACTTTTCATCCATCAATGTCTAATACCTCTTTGATAAGATTTCACTTTATTTCTGTGAAAGCAGGTATGGTTATATTCCACATGCTCTTCATCCTCATTCTTAAGTTAAGTGAGCTCATACTTTTGACTCTAAATTTAAGTTTCCCTGAAGTGCTGCTATATTTTCAAGCTAAGATCACCCATTTATGGTAACAGTGGCATGCTGCATCAGTGTACTTGAAGTCTGAATTGACATGATTACCTCCACAACGATTACATCTCCTAAATATATGGTGACAATCTATACACAATACAATATTATTATCTACTATTGTTTCACATTCTGCAAGCCCCCACCCATAACCACCTTCCTTTTGGGTTGTCCCTTGCAAACACCTGTTCAAAACAATGCAGCCCAAGACATTAAATCAACACTCTAAATTATTAAAGATTGCTTAAAATGGGCAAGACTGCTTACAATTTTAAACATCCTGTACTGATCACCCTAAGTGATGGCAAAGTACAAGCAGCTCTTAACCGTAAGAATGATACATGCATCTGGACTTATAATCTTCAGCATTGGATTTTATTACAGAAAGTCCAAACATTCAGTACTTTATTGTAATGGCTGGATAGCAAGGTTGATGGTTACAGTTAGAAAGCACTCAAATAAATGGTGTTAGAGACTGCTAGACACTCTGCTTCAGAATTAAGCATCCCTGATAATTCATATCAAATAATGTTACATATATATGAATCCATGTGTTTTTTGAAAATGCCTTTCCCATTATGGGGTTACTGGCTTTTGCAATATGAAATGGTGGCATCAAACAGGAGGGTAGCACTAGGCCGGGTATCACTCCATTGCTAGGCACGCTTTATGCACATATCCACTTCCACACATTTGCATCATACTATATGACAATTTACAATAGATAGATAGATAGATAGATATATACTTTATTAATCCCAAGGGGAAATTCACATAATCCAGCATCAGTATACTGATACAAAGAAACAATATTAAATTAAATAGTAAATAAAAATGAAAAAAAAGAAGAAAAAAAAAGCAGACAATAACTTTGAGTCATGTTAGCATTTACTCCCCCAGGTGGAATTGAAGAGTCGCATAGTGTGGGGGAGGAACGATCTCCTCAGTCTGTCAGTGGTGCAGGACAGTGACAAAAGTCTGTCACTGAAGCTACTCCTCTGTCTGGAGATGACACTGTTAAGTGGATGCAGTGGATTCTTCATGATTGACAGGAGTTTGCTTAGTGCCCGTCGCTCTGCCACAGATGTTAAACTGTCCAACTTTACTCCTACAATAGAGCCTGCCTTCTTAACAAGTTTGTCCAGGCGTGAGGCGTCTTTCATCTTTATGCTGCCACCCCAGCACACCACCGCGTAGAAGAGGGCACTCGCCACAACCATCTGGTAGAACATCTGCAGCATCTTACTGCAGATGTTGAAGGATGCCAACCTTCTCAGAAAGTATAGTCTGCTCTGACCTTTCTTACATAGAGCATCAGTATTGGCAGTCCAGTCCAATTTGTCATCCAGCTGCACTCCCAGATATTTATAGGTCTGCACCCTCTGCACACAGTCACCTCTGATGATCACAGGGTCCATGAGGGGCCTGGGCCTCCTAAAATCCACCACCAGCTCCTTGGTTTTGCTGGTGTTAAGGTGTAAGTGGTTTGAGTCGCACCATTTAACAAAGTCTTTGATTAGCTTCCTGTACTCCTCCTCCTGCCCACTCCTGATGCAGCCCACAATAGCAGTGTCATCAGTGAACCTTTGCACGTGGCAGGACTCCGAGTCATATTGGAAGTCTGATGTATATAGATTGAACAGGACCGAGAAAGTACAGTCCCCTGCGGCGCCCTGTATTGCTGAACACAATGTCAGACCTGCAGTTCCCAAGATGCACATATTGAGGTCTGTCTGTAAGATAGTCCACAATCCATGCCACCAGGTGTGAGTCTACTCCCATCTCAGTCAGCTTGTCTCTAAGGAGCAGAGGTTGGATGGTGTTGAAGGCGCTAGAGAAGTCCAAAACATAATTCTTACAGCACCACTGCCTCTGTCCAGGTGGGAGAGGGATCGTGTAGCATATAGATGATGGCATCCTCCGCTCCCACCTTCTCCTGGTATGCGAACTGCAGAGGGTCGAGGCGTGGCGGACCTGTGGCCTCAGGTGGTGAAGCAGCAGCCGCTCCATGGTCTTCATCAGATGTGACGTCAGAGCAACAGGCGGAAGTCATTCAGCTCACTAGGACGTGATACCTTTGGGACAGGGGTGATACAAGATGTTTTCCAAAGCCTTGGGACTCTCCCTGTTCCAGGCTCAGGTTGAAGATGCGCTGTAGAGGACTCCCCAGTTCCAACGCACATGCCTTCAGCAGTCGTGGCGATACACCATCTGGACCCGCTGCTTTGCTGGCACGAAGTCTTTTCAGCTCTCTGCTCACATGGGCTGCTGTAATTGTGGGTGGGGATGTCTCACCTATGCTGGTATCAGCAGAAGGATGGTTGGAGGATGCAGTACTCTGAGGTGAGAGTGGGTTACTGTGATCAAACCTATTAAAGAAGTTGTTCATTTGGTTTGCTCTCTCCACGTCTGTCTCGATGGCGGCACCCGCTTGAGCTGCAGCCAGTGATAATCTTCATCCCATCCCACACTTCCTTCATGCTGTTGTTCTGCAACTTCTGCTCCAGCTTTCTCCTGTACTGCTCTTTCGCCCCCTGAGCTGGACTCGGAGTTCCTTCTGCACGCGCTTGAGCTCATGCTGATCACCACCTTTAAAAGCCCTTTTCTTCTGGTTCAAAAGGCCCTTGATGTCACTTGTAACCCATGGCTTGTTGTTAGCATAGCAGCGTACTGTTCTTACTGGAACTACAATGTCCATACAGAAGTTGATGTAATCAGTTGTGCATTCAACAGCCTCTTCAATGTTCTCACTATGTGACCCCAGCAGGATATCCCAGTCTGTAGTTCCAAAGCAGTCTCTCAGAGCCTGCTCTGCCTCAAGGATATCGCGCATGAGTCGAGGTACGGCTGCAGTTCTTGAGAGACGACCTACCAAAAATTACTGCAGGGACACGAGTTCGAATCCCGCTCAAGGCACATTGCCGAATGGAAAAAAAACTTTCTCTTCAACGAACGGTGCTTTGAATCCTACATTGCAGTTGTAGTTTGTTTATTTTTCTTTTTTGATTAAACGAAAACTGTTTAGTGTATGATTTGTCAAGGAACACACAGACAACAAGCAAAGTTAAAAATCACACTTAAACAAACTGCCTGCCCATTCTATTAAATCATAATTATAACAAATAATAATGCATTTCACTTCCTTATAAAGTGCCTTTACTATCGTCTGAGACGGCTGCACAGCATAATCAAGAAGGATAAAATAAAAATGAAAGCACAATAAGATTTAATAAATAATAGTGCACAGCTTTGTGTTTGTATATATTTATAACATTTGGAAAGTAATATATTCTAGTTGATGCTGACAATTAATTTGAAGTAGGTAAAATTAAATATTTGGAAATATTGCAAAGTAAACAGTAAACAGCACTTATATATATATATAGCATTGTCTGAGTATTAAAGGTGTAGGTCTACTTTACAAGCATAATTTATAACATCAATGTTAATATAGAGTATTATTATTATTCTATATTGGCCTTGATATGAACGATTTGTGAAATTAGTGTTAAGTATTAAAAAAAAAGCATACCGGTCTCTTGTTTTTACAGGTACATATATACACAGTATATATATAATTTTTACTGCAGTAATTCATTGGTCTTTATATACCAGAAAGACTTTCCAAGAGTCTTTTGTAGGAAATATGTACACATAGTTGATTTATCATTTTCAGATAAAATGAACTCGCCCAAACAATTCAGTTTAAAGTTTTAAATTGGCAAAGATAAAGTCAAGAAAAAAAACTTTTCACTTTCTATGATTTGTATTTTTATAATTATAGAGCACTTCATATTATTTTTAAAGCTCACTATGTAAAATTTAACTGATTATACAATTCAATGTTTATTATATTTATAGATTATTATACATGTCTTTACACTTGTTGCATAAATATTTAATAAATGTAATAAACTTAACCAAGAATGTTTAAAAAATCATTCAAAAAATGTGCAGGTAAATGTAATTATATCTGCACAAACTGACATTCTTGAAGTAGGTAAAAATAAATATTTGGAAATATTGCAATATTGCAGAGGAAATGTTTATATACTTAGTGCAAAATAGCTATATGTGTTCTAGTAAACAAGCATAATTATATATATATATATATATATATATATATATATATATATATATATATATATATATATATAAAATATATATGCTATTCTACTGCATGATATATCTATCTATATATATATATATATATCTATATCTATATCTATATATAAGATATATATCTATATCTATAGATAGATAGATATACACTCAGCAAAAAAAGAAACGTCCTCTGACTTTCAACTGTTTTTACTTTCAGTAAACTTAATTTGTAAATATTTGTATGAACACTAAAAGAGTCAACACCATAAGACATAAACTAAAAATGTTTCACAATGTGTCCCTGAATGAAGGGAGGCTCAAAATCAAAAGTACCAGTCAGTATCTGGTGTGGCCACCAGCTGCTTGAAGTACTGCAGTGCATCTCCTCCTCATGGACTGGACCAGATTTGTCAGTTCTTGTGAGATGTTACCACA
Source organism: Polypterus senegalus (assembly GCF_016835505.1). Taxonomy (NCBI): domain Eukaryota; kingdom Metazoa; phylum Chordata; class Cladistia; order Polypteriformes; family Polypteridae; genus Polypterus; species Polypterus senegalus. The sequence continues at coordinate 167,768,182 of NC_053164.1, read as the reverse complement.
CTCTTCCACCAAGGCACCTGCAAGTTCCTGGACATTTCTGGGGAATGGCCCTAGCCCTCACCCTGCGATCCAACAGGTCCCAGACGTGCTCAATGGGATTGAGATCCGGGCTCTTCCACTGCGAGGATGATCAGTTGTCCTTCCTGTCTCCCTGTAGCGCTATCTTCGGCGTCTCACAGTGCGGACATGGCAATTTATTGCCCTAGCTAGCCACATCAGCAGTCCTCATGCCTCCCTGCAGTATGCCTAATGCACGTTCACGCAGATGAGCAGGGACCCTGGGCATCTTTCTTTGGGTGTTTTTCACAGTCGGTAGACAAGTCTCTTTAGTGTCCTGCGTTTTTAGAACTGTGACCTTAAATGTCTACTTTCTGTAAGCTGTTAAGGTCTTAACAACCATTCCACAGGTGCATGTTAATTAATTGATTATGGTTAATTGAACATGCATGGAAAACATTGTTTATACCCTTTACAAGGAAGATCTGTAAAATTATTTGGATTTTTAGAACATTATTGTTGAAATACACAGTCCTGAGAAAGGGACGTTTCTTTTTTTGCTGAGTGTATATATATATATATATATATATATATATATATATATATATATATATATGTATATATATATATAATTAACTATATATATCTATAATATGCATGCTATTTTACAGCATGTATATCTATAATATATATGCAATTCTACAGCATGAGTAGAATCATCTGAGTATTAAAGGTGTAGGTCTGCTTTATAAGAATAATTTAGTGTTAAGTATTAAAAAAAGCATACCAATCTTTTGTTTTTACAGGTACATATATATACATATATATTTATATACCAGAAAGACTTCCCAAGGGTCTTTTGTAGGAAATATGTACACATAGTTGATTTTCTCTATGATTTGTATTTTTATAATTAATGAGCACTTCATATTAGTATTTTTAAAGCTCACTCTGTAAAATGAAACTATGATTATACAATTCAATGTTTATTATACTGTATTTATACATTATTATATCTGTCTTTACACGTGTTGCACAAATATTTAGTAAATGTAATAAACTTAACCAAGAATGTTTAAAAAAATCATTCAGAACATGTGTAGGTGAACGTAAATATATCTGCACAAACCGACACTAGTGAGTAACATTTTTAGACAGTTCAAAAAGCAACGCAAATCGCGAAGCGTCTCTGTGTGCCGACTCGAAGAAGCTTTTGCAGAATACATTAACTGACAAGAGGTTGGCCCGCCCTCTCCGAGTTTTGCTAGTCGTGATTCGTCAATTCTTGGTAGTAGAGCGAGCCGTCATTGGCCAATTCTTGGTAGCCGAAACGGGGCGCGATTGGTCAATTCTTGGTAGCCGATACGGGCCGCGATTGGCCCGTGCTTTCAATTCTTGGTAGAATCTTGGTAGCGGAGAGCGATCCGATTGGTTCTCGCTACCAAGAAGGACCTCGACTCTCGGCTGCTGGGAGGCGCGCCAAGTAGTTGTAGGTAGTGCCCTCACTCTTGGTTTGTATTGAGGCTGAAGCAGAACCAGGTTATGATCTGCTTTCCCAAGCGCAGGCAGCGGGGTGGCGCTGTATGCGTCTTTAACGTTTGCATACAGTAGGTCGATAGTCCTGTTTCCCCGAGTGTTACAATCCACATACTGGGAGAAGGCAGGTAATGTTTTGTCCAGCGTTACATGGTTAAAGTCTCCAGCGATTAGCACAAGTGCCTCAGGGTGCTGCGTTTGTAACTTAGCAACTGCGGAATGGATGATGTCACTCGCCATCTCCGCGTTCGCTTGAGGGGGATGTAAACAATAACAGCAATCACGTGTCCAAATTCTCTGGGCAAGTAATAGGGGCGCAGACTTACGGCCAACAGTTCGATGTCCCTGCAGCAAGTGGAGATTTTAACGTTTACATGTCCTGAGCTGCACCACTTTGTATTGACATAGAGAGCAAGTCCTCCTCCTTTCTTCTTTCCGCAGGTACTTGAGTCTCTGTCCGCTCTAACTGTGCTAAACCCGGGTAGCTCCACGTTAGCATCTGTGATGGCAGTTGTTAGCCACGTTTCACTAAAACACAGCAAGCTGCATTCTCTTGACATTTTTCACCAGCACAGCCAGTTCGCCGATCTTATTTGGTAGTGAGTTTACATTTCCCAGGATCACAGAAGGCACAGACGGTTTATAACGCCATTTTCTCTCAAGTTGTCTCGATTTAATCTTATCTTTTATCTTTGCGCCGGCTCGGCTGCCCCGATATCGTCTTCTTACCTCGTCAGGTAAATAAGGAACCACACCGGCATAAGCATTTCTTCTCAGTGCTTTAAGCTGACTACTTGAATAGGCGATTCTTGGAGTGTAAAAATCCATGTCAAGTAGTAAAAAATAGTAAAAAGTGTCCAGGGAGCAATTCCACATAAAAAAAGTGGTAGAAGTGATCAGTGAAATAGAGAAAAATAGAGAAAAAAGGTAAAAAGATAAAGTCATATACGGCGCTGCTGGAAAGGCTGCCACTCGGATGCGGCGCCGGAAATGCTATCAAAATATTTAAGATATGAGTGAAAAAACACAGGGCCGTGATGTATCAATTTTAAACATTTCTGGGCTGAGTCTCTTGACAGGTCGTCTACTTGGTATTAGGCATTTGGGTCTATTGCACTTTTTTGCTTAGTTCTCACAATCCCAAAGAAAAACACAGTTTACCTAGCTAAACAATCAACAAAATCAGAAGAGGAGACTGGCAGCAGAAAAGACAGATGGTAAGAAAAAGAGCCTAGAGACATACAGTAAGTATATTGAGGGAATAGATGATGCAAAGGAGGTTACCAGTGGAAGAAAGAAACAGAAGGAATGCCATAAGTTTTAAGGTTGAAAATGAAAATGAAATGGGCCCTATTTAAATCTGTAAATGAAAATTTTCTAATGAGCCCAGCCCTTCATCTTAATTTTGTTGTGTCTTTTACAGCCTATAGCTAACAAAGAAATAAAAGAAAAAATAAACTGAAATAATTGCTAGCAAAATAACAATAATGTCAAGAGAGCAATGAATAAATAAAAATAAATGGAAGAAAATGCATTAATGACACATAAAGAATAAAGGCTTTGCCTTAGGATGCAGAGTCCTGATCTGTAAAAAAAAAAAAACATGCCATTAGACAGGTCTAACTTATACAATGAAGACGATAACATTAAATACAATCCTGTTGAACGGGATGCCGTGAGGGACCGGATGTGGGTCTGCGCCCACCCTGGATCACGTGGGGGCTGCCTTCCTGGTTGCTTTGGGGGCCACGGGTTAAGGGCATGGAAGCCCCACCCTGCAGGGGCCTGTGGTCACCACCAGGAGGCGCCCCAATGCCTTGGGGACCTGTTCCCTCAGCACTTCCTCCACACCAGGAAGTGCTGTGGGGAAGATTTAGAAGGGCACCCGGAGAGCTGCCGGGAGAACAGCCGGCACTTCCGCCATGCCCCACCAATGAGGGAATGCCGGGAGCCACCTGGAGCTCGTCTGGGAGAGGATAAAAGGGGCCATCTCCCTTCATTCAAAGCTAGAGTCGGGTGGAAGAGGACAAGGCACGAGAGAGGTGTGGAGGCGGCCTGAGAAGAAGGCATTTGTGGCCAGGACTGTGTGTGTTGGGGATTTGTGCACATTGGCCAGGGTCTGAGTGACCATTATTTGTGTAAATAGTTGTAAATAAAATACATGTGGTGGTGAGTAACAACATGTCCGGATTGGTTCCTCAATATATATATATATATATATATATATATACATATATACATATATATATATATATATATATATACATATATACAGTGCCTCCGGAAAGTATTCACAGCGCATCACTTTTTCCACATTTTGTTATGTTACAGCCTTATTACAAAATGGATTAAATTCATGTTTTTCCTCAGAATTCTACACACAACACCCCACAATGACAACGTGAAAAAAGTTTACTTGAGATTTTTGCAAATTTATTAAAAATAAAAAAATTGAGAAAGCACATGTACATAAGTATTCACAGCCTTTGCCTTGAAGCTCCAAATTGAGCTCAGATGCATCCTGTTTCCCCCGATCATCCTTGAGATGTTTTTGCAGCTTAATTGGAGTCCACCTGTGGTAAATTCAGTTGATTGGACATGATTTGGAAAGGCACACACCTGTCTACTGTATATAAGGTCCCACAGTTGACAGTTCATGTCAGAGCACAAACCAAGCATGAAGTCAAAGGAATTGTCTGTAGACCTCCAAGACAGGATTGTCTCGAGGCACAAATCTGGGGAAGGTTACAGAAAAAGATATGCTGCTTTGAAGGTCCCAATGAGCACAGTGGCCTCCATCATCCGTAAGTGGAAGAAGTTCGAAACCACCAGGACTCTTCCTAGAGCTGGCCGACCATCTAAACTGAGCGATCGGGGGAAAAGGGCCTTAGTCAGGGAGTTGACAAAGAACCCGATGGTCACTCTGTCAGAGCTCCAGAGGTCCTCTGTGTAGAGAGGAGAACCTTCCAGAAGGACAACCATCTCTGCAGCAATCCACCAATCAGGCCTGTATGGTAGAGTGGCCAGACGGAAGCCACTCCTTAGTAAAAGGCACATGGCAGGCCGCCTGGAGTTTGCCAAAATGCACCTGAAGGACTCTCAGACCATAAGAAACAAAATTCTCTGGTCTGATGAGACAAACATTGAACTCTTTGGTGTGAATGCCAGGCGTCATGTTTGGAGGAAACCAGGCATCACTCATCACCAGGCCAATACCATCCCTACAGTGAAGCATGGTGGTGGCAGCATCATGCTGTGGGGATGTTTTTCAGCGGCAAGAACTGGGAGACTAGTCAGGATAAAGGGAAAGATGACTGCAGCAATGTACAGAGACATCCTGGATGAAAACCTGCTCCAGAGTGCTCTTGATCTCAGACTGGGGCGACGGTTCATCTTTCAGCAGGACAACGACCCTAAGCACACAGCCAAGATATCAAAGGAGTGGCTTCAGGACAACTCTGTGAATGTCCTTGAGTGGCTCAGCCAGAGCCCAGACTTGAATCCGATTGAACATCTCTGAAGAGATCTTAAAATGGCTGTGCACCGACGCTTCCCATCCAACCTGATGGAGCTTGAGAGGTGCTGCAAAGAGGAATGGGCGAAACTGGCCAAGGATAGGTGTACCAAGCTTGTGGCATCATATTCAAAAAGACTTGAGGCTGTAATTGTTGCTAAAGGTGCATCGACAAAGTATTGAGCAAAGGCTGTGAATACTTATGTACATGTGATTTCTCAGTTTTTTTATTTTTAATAAATTTGCAAAAACCTCAAGCAAACTTTTTTCACGCTATCATTATGTGGTGTTGTGTGTAGAATTCTGAGGAAAAAAATTAATTTAATCCATTTTGGAATAAGGCTGTAGCATAACAAAATGTGGAAAAAGTGATGCGCTGTGAATACTTTCTGGATGCACTGTATATATATATATATATATATATATATATGTCATGGTATGCTTAGATGTAGATTCATTCACTAATGGAAGGAATACAATATGTAAGAATATAATATGCTAATGCAAAAGTATAGATTTGTACAATATGTACAAAAGTTTCATTTTATGCAAAACATTGTAAAGATTTGTTTCTATTAACATTATGGGGATATCACACTGCATTCCCTTTACATTGATAATAAATAAAAATATATTTCACTTATACAGTATAGCACCCTTACCATGATCAGATGTCTGAACAGATAGCCAAGAGGGTACAATAAGGCTCAAGTTATTATTTCCCTGAATTTTATAAGACATATATTACTGTATACTACTCCTTATCTTAAGTTGCATTGTATTGTAATCCATTAAAGGGATGACACAGTGCACCGGCATCTCATATGTGAACGGTTTTAGAACGACCGACACTTATTTTTTATAAAACTACTGCAATATGTTGACACCAATAAAAGACTAACCATATCTACAAGCAGTTCATGCTGTCATATAAGTATATGTATCTAGTTAGTTGCGGTAATAAGAGCATAGAAAGCACAACGTGTCCAGCGTGCAGAGTACGCCAGCTGCTGAGAAAGCACGCTCTGCCTCCACTGAAGTAGGCAGCACAGTCATCAGATACAGATACACTTGTTCTAAACAACGCCCGCGCTTGCCGTTGCTCTGAAATACCGCCATTTCAGCTTTTACAGATGCATCCAGTTTCTTGTCATCATTATGTGATGGCAAGTTTCTTGGCACAGATAATGCGGATGTAACAGACTGGCGCACTGCAAATTCAAGTTGCTGTTCAAAGCTGTTGTCTGACAGACGTCAATGAAGTTTTCATTTTCAACTATAACTCTGTCATTTCTTGATCGATTTTTACACGCTATATATGCGAGCTTGGCCGTTCCACGTTTCCCGGGAATGAAAAATATCCGGGAATCCCGGGCTCAGAGCCAATTGATCAAGACCTTATCAACATGTCGGCCGTTAACTCTGACCAACTCTTTCCCAGCATGCAGAGTGCTGTAGGATGTACGCATGCGTCTAAACTGGCGGCACGCTCAGGTGATTGAGGAATTACATTTTGTTCGCTTCGCAGTCATGTTCTAATCAGTGTGAGTGGTATTTTATTTTTCTGCTTGACTTTGCATGATGTTTGGCATAAACAAGTAACGAATCTGTTTTTTAATTAAATATATCACATACTTTGCATATGTGATTTAATAATTATTATTTGGAGAGGAAAGTGAATTTTCCCAACGATACTTGTTATTTATCTGAAAATTAGTCATTTTAGTCGTTTACGTTTAAGCTATTTTTAAAACTTACTGAAGATTACATCTTTGCAAACCTGTGTCATTTTTTAGCTTTAGGAAGCGGATGCAGTCATGCCGAGCGAAAACGTTGTTCCCCACGAGAACTACGGCAGAGGGGTTTCGGCTTGTTTTGGACAGGTTTGTTCCATTCACTTACCGTGGTTTATGCACGCAGTAGTAGAATTCCGAGACTAGAGATGAAATGAAGACATTCATTTGCTTATTTTTTTTCTGACCTTACTCATTTCAGATTGTCAGTATAAATTTAACTGCAAGGATGTGCCACGTGCATTTTTAGAAGAGTGCAGAACGTTATTTGTATCAACATCTTCTAAATTTACCTGCTCCGAAATTTTCTGTTCCATTTTATCATCGTGTTTCAAATTTCTGTCCCTGCTTATAGGATCCTCCCTTTTCAAAGGTTTCAGGTCCCAAAATAATAAAAAAAAAACACAAATTAGCACAAAAGTTAAGTATATTCGGTACAATTTTTTTTATAACAAATACATTAAATTTGTTTACAGAATTCCATGCTTTGAATTCCCTCATGGGATGCTTACATAAACATTGTTTTATTTTCCTTAGAATAGTGGTCTACACAGATCAAACTCAGACTCAAAACACAAATGTGACAATTTGGAGATTTAGTCTGAAGAGAGAAGGAGGAAAAACATTGCATGGATGTAAATTTTGAGATTGGAAATGTATGTGATCAAATTATTTTCCATATTGAAATTCAATAAGCAAAGTATATAGTATTAATTAAAAATGATGAAGCATGAAGGGCTTCAGCTAAGGTCTAGCTGCACCATGATGTTTTAAAATGTGCAAAATATATAACTTGGTATTCAAGATATTTCCTTATGTGAGTTTTATATACAACATAAACATAGTCTTTGATTTATGTGCCACATGTTATTTAATCAGTGCTATAAATTCTTGAAGATATCTTGTGTATTTTAAAGCAGTTTTTATATTTAATAATGATTTACATTTTTAAGATCATTAGAGTTCATGTATGATTCCTTAAACAAAAGTCTGATTATAGCCGTTCGGAACGAAATGTGAAGATATACTCTAAGACCTGCCAATTACTTCAGAATGGAATGTTAATACATTTATTATTGCACTGTGTTAAGTTGTTGTGTTTTCCCTACACATGTCAAATTATCCAAAAATCTAGCTTTAAATATTTATATTTAACCTACATTCAAATATATTTTTATTTTAAACCTTCTGGATGCTATGTGCTGATTTCTGCATTTTCTTAATAGTTTTTTTTTTTAATTCATCCATGAAAACTGCAGTCTCCAAATGTAAGCAACAATTGATAATGGAGGCCTTCACAAAAACAATATTTGATCTGTTTGCCAGTGATACACACATGAAATGACTTTCAATAATTATCAGTAAATTTCTAAGTTACCAATGCAGCACATAATATTAAAGGTAAAGCTCAAGAAGCGTAAGCCATGTTAGCTTGTGGTTAGATAAAAAAAATGCACAGCCAGTGGATGAAAGACGGACTGGACCCATCTCAATTCTATACATTGCAGGACAAGTGGAAGTTGCTGCAGAATCTATACAATCCAGGTAGTGGAGTTGTATCTGATGCAACTCCTACTATGTCTTGCTATTGGTGGAAATTGATCCTATATCCCCGTTGTTTTTTCCTCTTCCCTTGATTACACTGCTGTGTACAGAAATCCTCAAGTACATTATAAAAAATACATGCATCTCAGACTAGAAGCTCATATGTAATTAAGTTAACTGTCATGTACACATCATATTAATGTCTTTTCCCTTTGGTGGGTGGTGTTGGACCTCCTCTCAAATCAGGCTTTGTGTATCAACAGTCAGCCAGATAGCATGTTGGCTGAGGTAGCTAAACATTGCTGACAATGCAGATGTTTTCTGAAGGTCTTTAAAATGGGAGATGTGTTAAGATAGCAAGAGGAAAATCACAGATATTATGTTCCATTGTTTTTGATAGCAGGAAGCCTCATTTTGCTTGCTGCAATAGATACTCATTAGTCCTAGCATAAAACCACAGCAAATCAGGCAAGTCACATTGAAACTACAAAGGAATTGTTTTAATTTAGTAGCATTCAATCCAGTAGTCCTATTTCATTCACGACCTAGAAATAATATTCAGTGATCTGGACAAAGTGGCGTTCTTATATTGTCTCTCTGTTATTAGAAAAAGCAGCATTTTTCTGTTTATTTTAAGGCTTTTTCATATAATTGGAAATACTGTAGCTGTTTTTATCTGTTACTGGCACAAACATAACAATGTGTTTTCACAACATCCAGAAACTTTAAATTGACCTAGTACTGTTTCAGAACAAGCAGCTAAATTATTTCAATATCTCAATAGTCCATCAATGTAAATTAAAAAAAAAAACTTAAATGCTGAAAGTCCTTGAGTGTTTTAATTGAGTGTTTTAAGTCATTAATGTGACTTTGAGTGTTTATTATGCATATAATTTTTCTTTGGCAAGTGCCTTAAAATTATGGAGAAGAAAGTGTACAGTAAAAGCATAAGAAAGGAAAGTGACATTCTCACCTCATTCCATATTTGCCATATACGGATGTCTGATATGTCTGTATTTTTGGGAGTAAAGCGGGATGCTCTTAAGGGTTTTCTATTCAAAAGAGATTTATCACTTGGAGGATTGGTTTTATATAAACTGTACCATCTATTTTTTTGTTTTATTTATGTGTATGCTGTTTAGACTGTGTGTGTGTGTGTGTTAAAAAAATATAAATAAATTAATAAAAAGAAAAAAAAATATACAGTGGTGTGAAAAACTATTTGCCCCCTTCCTGATTTCTTATTCTTTTGCATGTTTGTCACACAAAATGTTTCTGATCATCAAACACATTTAACCATTAGTCAAATATAACACAA